>NC_046171.1:7648197-7891151 GCF_011064425.1 Rattus rattus | reverse complement strand
CAGGACTGAGCCCCAGTCCAAGGGCAGAAGCAGGAGAAGCCCGAGGCCCCAGCACCTGAGCGCAGCAGCGTCTCCTTCCCGAACTCCAGGTATCTACGGAGCGACAACACGCACTCGCCCTCCAGGTAGGTCCTGTGTAGGTCTGCAGCACCAGCCTGCTCCCACTTGTTTCGGGTCATCTGCGCCGCCACGTCCGCCGCCGTCCACGTTTTCAGGTCTCGGTTCAGGGCGACATAATCCCGGCCATCATAGGCGTGCTGATCATACCCACGGAGCAGGCTCCCGTCCGATCCCACGTCACAGCCAAACATCCTCTGGATGGTGTGAGAGCCTGCGGGACCCGGTGGTCAGACTCGGCCCCGCTCGCCCCGCCCCCGCCCCGGCCCCGCTCGCCCCGCCCCCGCCCCGGCCCCGCCCTCCAGCAGACTCCTACAAACTGAAAGGTAACCAGGCACGGTTCAGTTCTGCTCCTGAACCTTGGACTTGGGATCAGGGAAATCTCTGGCCTTGTGGTGACGCGGAGGGGTCGTGACCTCCGATCCGGGGTCACTCACCACCCTCGCTCTGGTTGTAGTAGCGGAGCAGGGTCCTCAGGTTCACTCGGAACCACTGCTCGATTCTCTTAGCGAACTGTGTCTGTTCCTCCCAATACTCCGGTCCCTCCCTTTCCATCCACGGCGCCCGCGGCTCCATCCTCGGATTCACCGCGTCGCTGTCGAAGCGCACGAACTCCGTGTGGTCCACGTAGCCGACAGAGATGTACCGGGGCTCCCCGAGGCCGGGCCGGGATACGGCGGTTTCGAAATACCGCAGCGAGTGTGAGCCTGGGGGCGGCACGCGGTGAGACCCCGACCTTCTCTCGGGACCCCGGGCGGGTGCGCGGGCCGGGTGGGGAGCAGGGCCCGGGAATCGGGACGCCCGTAGCGAAGGGGCGGGGGTCTGGTGAGCGACGCGCAGACCTGGCTTTCCTGGTGCCGCCCCCGCCCCTCCCCGCAGAGGCCATTTCCCTCCCGACCCCGCACTCACCTGCGCGGGTCTGGGTCAGGGTCAGCGAGGCCGCCAGCAGCAGCGTGCACAGCACCATCACCCCATCTGAGATCCCTGACAAGTCTGAGTCCTGCGGGCTGCGTGGACTTTATAACCAGCCCTAGAGGGCACTACCCAATGGGAGGTCAGAGGGAATCAGATCCCTAGGAGCTGTTATAGCACGATGTCATTACGCAGTTGAAGGCGATTTAAAGACTGGGCCTGTCATTAGACTAGAAGGAAGGAGAAAAGTTTTAGGAGAGGAGGAGACTGGAACAAGGAAGGAGAGGCAGTGGAGAGAACATGAGGCAGATGTTAGGATTCTCTCTGCACATTTACAGGTTGTTATGACTGTTCTTATGGGATGGATGTGTACAGGGCTTGGTATGTCTAAATGAGAAAATTCTATCTTATCAATTGGATCAAAAGTTATTGTGTTGTGTGTTCTTTCGTGTGGAGATTTAAGTTCAAGAGAGTGTGTGGTGGCTAGACTTGCTAATCCACCATGAAGCTGGGGTGTGTATTTCTGGCATAGTAGCAGCCTGCTTTGGGAACTAGATGGGTAGAGAGAGGCTGCCAGGCTCAGAAAGTAGCCATCAGCAGTGTGATATGGGATGGAGCAGAGTGGGTGAGACGCTTTGCTGACTGAGATGAAGATATCTACCAGGTATCTTGGGACACTACAGTGCCTGATCTAGTGCAGGGTAAGAGACAACATTTTTTATAATTTTACACCTACAAGCTGTAAAGAGGGTTGTGGCTCCAAGGCAAGGAAAGAGCAGGGTTGTGCTGCAGGAGAAGGTGGTGAACACAGGGAGCAGAGTAAGGCCCTTGTGCACCTCTGTGTTAGTGAGTGTTTCCATTGCTGTGATAAGACCCCATGACCAAAAGTAATCTCAGGAAGAAAGGATTTTTTTCATTTTAAACTCGGAGCTTTCTAGGTCTTAGTATAAAAATAGCACAGAGAAGGAAGAAATCTGAAACGTTTTCATTTTTACATATACCTTAAATCACTTTCCTATGCCTTTACAAATTGCATTTGCACACCTTAATACACCTCCTTAGACCTTTATAAATTGCAGTTAAAGCACTTTTTCAGGCCTTTATAAGTCACATCCACAGATCTCAAAGCACAGTTATAAAAGTCTTGCAACTTAAGCTTTCATATCCTCAGAACCTACATAAACTTCAGTTTTTTTATTCTATTGTTCACCACAAGAAATGGTTGGTTACCGAGAGCAATCATTGTAAAACAACTTCCTCTACAAAAAGGGATAGTAAAAAGTTACATTGAAATCTGTGGCGTGGATTTATCTTTTCTTAGACTCTCGCAACCATGTGATCAGTGTCTGGACACAGTAGCAACTCTAGGAAAGTGGCCTATGATGTTTACACAGGGAGAGAACTGAGGAGCACCTGAAGCCCGTGTTGTTGCTTGTGGTTCAACTGACAAAACTCTCCCTAGTCAACACCATCAGAGCTCTGCGGAGCATGATTTTCACCTTAGTAAGCAGGAAGTACAGACCAAGCAACTTCCAAATCTCTTAAAAGTGACAGACTTCTCCCTTACCTGGACAATCCCTGAAGGTTCCACTGTGGGAGTCTTGATTTCAGTGCATTGTTAATTAATTGTCCTCAACAGTTTACAATAAGTCGGCAACTTTCCTAAGATTAAGATTTTGCAACTTTGTCTCTGTTAAGTTTCATCCTTTGTAAGTTGAGGTGAAACTCTTTTATCATCCAAATAAACCATAAATGCTGATAGCCTTCAGTCCATAAGAGCTGGTGTCTTGCTTTCATCGCATACCATTATAGGTTACCACAGTTTTTGTATGACTCAGTTTCTCCAATAGCTAAAGCCCAATTGGTACTGAATAATTTACCGTTCCCTACTATTCCTATGTTACTCCTGTATCCCCTTCTGTCTTCTCAAGTGAAGCTGTCTCTGCCCAGTTCTCTACACTGCAGGGCTTGGTTGGGTTTGGCAGTCTCAGGATTCGGGATTCCTGAGTTATGGTTCTGTACAAGGTTCACATCAGTTTCCTCTGAACTCGGGAATCTGAATATCCTGAGTAGTTTGGAGTCTGAAGCTGATCGATGGGTGACTTTGTCACTTTAGCAGCGATCCCGTCTATGTAGAACACATCAGTCAACTCAAAGGTGCCCACTGTTTGCACAGGACCTGGCAACAGAAGAGGCGTGGGATCACAACCTTTAAAGTTTATCAAGGTGTTATTAAAACCTTGGCGTGGTTCCCATGGCCTTGGTCCCAGCACTACGGTATGAGGGTGAGGGCAGAGGCAGGCAGATCTTTGGAGTTTGAACTCTAGGCCACCTGGAGTTCCAGGACAACTGGTGCTTCAATGTGTGTGATATGTGTGGTGTGTGTGTGTGTGTGTGTGTGTGTGTGTGTGTGTGTTAAAAATAAAACCAAAGGGAGAGAGAGAGGGCTGAGCGGTTAAGAGCACTATCTGCTCTTCCAGAGGTCCTGAGTTCAGATCCCAGCAACCACATGGTGGCTCACAACCATCTATGTCGTGTCTGATGCCCTCTTCTGGTATGTCTGAAGGGCAGCTGAGTGTATTCATAGACATAAAATAAATATATCTTGAAAGAAAAATTTCTTTCCCATGTTAAGAATAAATAAAAAATAAAAATAAAACCACACGAAATGTATCAGTATGTGTGCTTGCTTACCATGGAAGGTGTAAGTCAACAGGCATCATGAACTCATTCTCTCCTGCCTTTATATGAGCCACAGACATGGAACTTCGGCCTGGGCTTTTGTAGCAAAGCAGCTTCAATCAGTCCTGGTAACAGCCTTTTCCAATTGATATATCTGAGTGTTCACCAGCATACATGAACCAACAATAATTAATCAATTAGGGTAGTGCATTGAAAACCCAGCTGCTGCAATGACAAACTACTAAAACTTTGCGGCGTGCATCATCTGCTGCTGTCAAATACCACGGCTGAGATTCTTCCCACACCGGGGGCTCCTGAGCAGGTTCCACACAGGTCATTGTGAGCACAGCACTGCTCAGGACTGTTCCAAGAGAGAGACAAGAGCTTTTGTCGCATGCACACACACATGCACACACACACACATATCACACACACCACACACACACACACACACATCCCACTGTATGCTCCCCAGGGCGGCTCCCAGGATAAAGCAGCTGTCCGTGAGCTTGCTTCTGAGGCTCAGTGGTTGTGAGTAATGAATGCTCAGTTGCTGGCTGCAACTGCGTGCCTACCTTGTAAACACTCACCAGACTTGGAACAGGCTTCCACCAGAAGGGGGTTCTGTTTAAGCAGCAGCGTGCTGAAGTGTACCCTTTGAGTGTGTAATGAAAGTGTGCAAAGGAAAAGAGTTAAAGCCCATCGCATTGTTGGCTTTTGCTCCCAGGGAGGTGTGCAGTCTCTCAGGTGCCTCATATCCTACTACGTGGTACTCAGTCCCCACATCCGATTTATTTCTATGTCTATGAGGGCTTTGCTTGCATGCACATCTGTGCACCATAAGCGTGCTGTATCCACGGAGCAACATTACCCACAGAAGACACTATCTGAATCCTCATTTTTTTTTAAATTTATTTATTTATTATCTATGAGTACACTGCAGCTGTCTTCAGACACACCAGAAGAGGGCATCAGATCCGATTACAGATGGTTGTGAGCCACCATGTGGTTGCTGGGATTTGAACTCAGAGCCTCTGGAAGAGCAGACAGTGCTCTTAACCACTGAGCCATCTCTCCAGCCCCCTTATTTTTAAGACTTTAAATCTTACTTTATGTATGTGAGCATTTTGTCTGTATATCTGTCTGTGGAACATGTGGGTGGAGTGCCCATCGAGGCCGTAAGAAGGCGACAGGTCCCCTGGGACTGGAATTACAGATGGTTTCGAGCTGCTGCGTGTGTCCTATGAACTGAATTCAAGTCCTCTGCAGGAGCAGCCAGTGCTCCTGACCTCTGAGCCACCCCTCCAGCCTCACCCTCTGGTTCCTTTTTAGATCTGGGGGCTCATCAGCTCCTATAGCAGCCACTAATCACAAGAACGTTTCTGAAGATGGCTGAAGAGGCAGCAGCTGTATTGGCTTTGGGAGGGTTAAGGGGTTGCCCAGGTATAGGGTTTGAATCCTGGGATCTCCTGTTAGACATCTGCCTCTGCACTCTCTAGGGCTTTCATGGAGACTGTACTGTGTGAGAACCAAACTCTGACCCGCCTTGGTTAGGGTTTTCTATTGCTGTGGTAAACACCATGACCAAGGAAAGAGGAGAGAGTTTATTTGGCTTGCACGTCCACATCACTGTTCATCATGGAAGGAAGTCAGGACAGAAAGACAAACAGCAGGGACCTGAGGCAGAAGTTGATGAAGGCCATGGTGGAGGATGCTGCATTGGCTTGCTCAGCCTGCTCCCCAGCATCCACCTCTGTGGTTTTTCCAGACAGGATTGGGTTTCTCTGACAGCTCTGGCAGACCAGGCTGGCTTTGAACCCAGTGATCTGCCTGCCTCCACCTCCCAAGTGCTGGGATTAAAGGCCTGCACCACCCAGCCCTGAAATCAGCCTTTCCTTCTCTCCATTATTTACTCGATTTGCAGCCCCCTCCTTCTAATCCCCCTCACACATTCCTCCCCCCACCCTACCTCCCCTTTAAAAGAATGGGCCCAGTCCTGTTTTCTTGTAGAGCCCAGGACCACCAGCCCAGGGAGAAAGGCTGGTCTCTTCTCCATCACTCACTAGTCAGGAAAATGACCTACAGGCTTGCCTGCAGCCCAATGCTATGGGGGAATTTTCTTAACTGAGGCTCCCTCCTGTGATGGGCTTAGCTGTGTCAAGGTGACATTTAAAACTCTCCAGCACACTTGCCTGGGCAAAGGGAACGCTAATGGTTAATTGTCTTGAGTGGGGGAACCCAGCAAGGCTGTGTTAGTCTTCTCACTTTCTCTGTGAACATCCTTCCCTTCCCGCCAGCATGTGGTGGCCAGATCTCTTCAGAAAGGAGGATCTCAGGAGGAGAGGGCAAGTGGTAAGAACACTTGCTGCTCTTGCAGAAAACCCAGCTGAGATGCCCAGCACTCAAGTCATGTGGCTCCCAGCCATCTGTAACCTGCTCCCATGGGACAGTGCCCTCTGCTGGCCTCCACAGGCAATGCAGTTAGTACTTGGATGGATGCTGTCAAAACTTGTACACACACAGAAAAAATATTCTGAAAAAGTAAAAACGAAGAGCGAGAACGAGACTGAGGCATCTGGCCGTGTGTACAGGTAGTTCAGCCTGATGAGACCCTGGCTGTGAGAAACCTCTTCTGTGCAGAGACCACCCTCCTCTGCTCACCCAGAGGGGCACACAGAGAGGTGCAGGCAGGAACACCAAAGGTACAAGACTTTTGCTCATTCCTCTGAGCAGAGGCAGCTGCTCCTTCCCAGAAGGCCTGTGCTCTGGGGCATGTCTTTCTGAAGACATCCATTTCCCCAAGTGACCAAGAGTAATACCACCTACCTGTCCTGAGCCACCCACATGGCCACCCTCACAACACCCATTGGTGCCAAGGATGGCATCACAACTGAATTGTAAAGCAACTGTCGAGATCTGAAATCTCAGATCAGCAACACAGTTCCAGCCTGGGGGCCCTGGGTCCGGTGCCTGAGTGCCTGACCCTGAAGTGAAATCAAGGCCTGCAGACAGCAGGTGCTCCGGTGCAGCAGCAGCTCAGGCAGCCGCTGGGCTACACTGTTTCTTTCTTCTCCCACCTCCTGCTCTCCCCTCCAGGGATCCCAGCGACACTGCCAAGAGCTCCAAGATAAACCCAGAACAGGCCTGTTCTACAGATACAGATCCCGTCTGAGTAAGACCTGGGATCCTGGGCTTTACCTATGACCTTCTGACTGGACCAAGTGAGAAAGGGCAGAAGCTTGGGACCTCTACCAGGGCTTCCAAGCTTCCCAGGCCCCCCGGCCTGCCCTGGCTGATACTCTGATCCCTCCTAGGGACTGCAGACTCTTTTACAGCCTTGCTGGTGTGTGTGTGTGTGTGTGTGTGTGTGTGTGTGTGTGTGTGTGTGTGTTCACGCACACCATTGGGCAGGTCTCACACTAGAAACGCCGGGGGGATGAGGCATGAGGACGCCGAGCTTCCTCTTTTTACCTCCCGAACCCCAAGTGCTGTCCCTCAGCTTCACTGCCCACAGCCACTTTTAGAAAGTGAGTAGAACCAGGAAGAGAAGGCAGCTGGGGAGCCACACCTCAGGTTTGGGCCTTACCTTGCTATGACCCTACCCCAACAGGGCTCATAGCCTCAAGAGTGACCCTGGCTCAAGTCCCACCCAAACGGAGCACTTACAGACACCACAGACACAGTTGTTTCGTTCTTAGTTTTTTTTTTAAGATTTATTTATTATATATGAGTGCACTGTCGCTGTCTTCAGATGCACCAGAAGAGGGCCTCAGATCCCATTACAGATGGTTGTGAGCCACCATGTGGTTGCTGGGATTCGAACTCAGGACCTCTGGAAGGGCAGTCAGTGCTCTTAACCACTGAGCCATCTCTCCAGCCCCCTCATTCTTAGTTTTGTTAAAAAAACAAAAACAAACAAACAACTCTGATAAATCAGGTCTAGGTTTAGGAGTGGTGGTGACGCAAGAGAGGCATGGAGTGGGTGGGCTGAGGTGTCAGGGGTGGGGCAGTAGTGTTTCCTCCCTGACCCCTGCGTCCTCTTCTACAACAGACTGCCACGGTCCAGAATGGGTGATTCCTTTACTGTGTCTGTTCAACTGAAGAAAAAACCAGTAGGTTACAAGACACACAATGGGAACACACACACACACACACTCGAAGCCGACCCTCTTCCGCCAACTGTAATTACATGATTGGGCGCTGATGTGGGTATTGAGAATTGAACTTGGGAATTCTTGGAAGAACAAAAGCGCTCATAACCTCTGAGCCACTTCCTCAGCCCAGAAACCTCATTTTTGAAGTTTTTTTTAATATTTATGCATGTGTGGTTTTGTGCATGTGTGTCAGGTGTATGCAGTGCACTCTCACGACAGTGTGTTGAATTACCTGGGCCCAGTTACATGGATAGGTCCTGTGAATTCAATGTGCATCCTCAATGGTGCTGGTCCCGCCCAGCCAGGGAGGGGGCAGCAGGCGTCAAGGGGCGGTTCCTCCCTCGGTCCTGCACAGTGCTGCTCAGCTCCCTGCAACTTGACAAGGTTTGGGGGCTGCGGCCCCCGTGGAGCCCCACCCCCGGTTCTTTTGTCTTTAACTCATTCTCCCACGGGTCTCATTGTGCAAAGAGAATAACATTTTAGAATGAAGCTTTTTATAACACACTAAAAGGAAAGAATTAAAAGCCTTATAACAAAAAGATTCTGATTTAATTATAAAAGTATGATTATGACAATTTAGGAATAGACCCATTAAAATTATAGACCGTATACTAATACTGAGATTCCTTCATTATGGAATGGGAACCCATCAATGTAGGCTGGCCTAGAGTTTGTAACAACTATTTGGGAGCAATTAACACATTTCTTTAATTATATGTAAATACACTGTAGCTGTCAGAACAGGGTATGGGATCCTGTTACATACAGATGGTTGTGAGTCACCATGTAGTTGCTGGGATTTGAACTCAGGACCTCTGGAAGACCAGTCAATGCTCTTAACCTCCAAACGATCTCTCCAGACTTACAAATGTCCTAAAAGAAAACAACTTCAGTTTACAAAAAGTACTAATTGGATTGTCCAATGCATTATAAAAGGAACACTATTTCCTGAAGCCCCTACAGTCCATCTGGATGAAAAAGCTGGGAATTGCTGATAATAATTCAGTAGAAAAAGAAAGAAAGGAGGAAGAAAGAAAGAAAGGAAGGAAGAATGAAAGAAAGAATTTGTAATTCAAAGCCCATGTGCTTCAGTGCAGAACTCAGAGTTGTATGCAATCTTTATGGTATTATCAAAACTTCCTGAATCTCTTAATATAGTGACTGAGTCTCAATATGCAGAAAGACTTGTTCTCCACACACCAACTGCTGAATTTGTTCTGGATAATCAGAATTACATTATTTTGCTGCACCAGACAATCAGAAACAGCGACTGTCCATGACTTATCACCCACATTCAGTCTCTCACGGTCATGAAAGGCCATTGGCAGAGGGAATGAAGGAAATGACTGATTATTCAAAGGGAGTGTGTTAGAGCCTCTAGATGTTCTTGAAAACCACTATATTAACAGTTAAGGTTTAAAAGAAAAATTCTGTAACCTGGCAACAAGCCAAGGCATTTATAAAGAAATGTCCTACTTGTTTTTTGTACAACCAAACTGCATTGCACACTAGAAGTAACTCTAAGGGCACCAACAAAGTAAATAAAAAATGGAATTTGGCAGATAGATGTGTTTCAGTTTGCAGAATTTGGAAGCCTAAGGCTTGCACCACACCACTGACATACTCAGGCTTCCAATGGGCAAGTGGTTTGAGTTCTGAAAAGGCTGGCTCTGCAATTACACATTTACTGGAAGACATGGCTCTGGTGGGAATAGGTGTACAAACTAGGACCGACAGTGCCCTGCATACGTCTCCAGTGAGATGCAGCAATTCTTCCCTCATTACAAAGCACATTACAGCTACACCACACAATTCTGCAGGGCAAACAGTAGAAAAGACCCAATTACACCTTAAAAAACTCACCTATAAAACAAAAAGAAAGAATAAAGGCCCCAGGGATAGAATAGGATTGTGCTCCATTAATTTTGCATTTTCTGAACATTAACAAGAGAGACCAACAGCTACCAAGAGACACTTTGGATCAAGGAAAAAAACTGTGGAATTAAATCACCCTCTGTGGGCTGGAGAGCTGGCTCAGTGGTTAAGAGCACCTGACTGCTCTTCCAGAGGTCCTGAGTTCAATTCCCAGCAACCACATGGTGGCTCACAACCATCTGTAAGGAGATCCGATGCCCTCTTCTGGTGTATCTGAGGACAGCTACAGTGTACATATATATAATAAATGAATAAATCTTTTAAAAAAAATCACTCTATGTACTATAAGGATGTGTTAACATCAGAATGGAAGTCAGCAAATGTATGGTGTTGGGGATGTTGATTTGTTTATATTTACACAGGACACAAAAAGCTGTAGATTGCATCAAAAGTCATAAAGCTTAGCGTTGACCCGGGAGGTCCTCTGAAAACCATGGCCACTTACCCAGATCAACCAAAGGAGAGAGCCGAACCAGCAACTGCCTTCCCCTGGCAGCCAGAAAAACCCAGACAAGAAATGTTCAGCTCCTGGGTTGGGGATTTAGCTAAGTGGTAGAGCACTTGCCTAGCAAGGGCAAGGTCCTGGGTTCCGTCCCCAGCTCCAAAAAAAAAAAAAAAAAAAAAAAAAAAAAAAAAAGTTCAGCTCCTAACCCCTCAGTAGATATCATATTTGGCAGATCCAGGATATGTGTCTTGGTGTGGTTTGGGTACCTCTGAATTCACCACAGATAAGAACGCTAAAGAAGGGAAAGACCCTGCTTATTTTAAGGCAAGGTGCTTGGGAGAGGTCCTGTGGTCCTTGCTCTATGACCTGAGGCAAGGTCAGCAGTTGGTCTTGTGCTACCTTCCACCTTAAAGGTGAAATGGTTGGGCCTGTAGTGGCTTGCCTTGGACAGCTCCCAACCCCAACTCCCATGACAGAGAAATGGTTCAGCAGGTGAGGGGGTAAGGGAGGAATTAAATACTTCTTTCATAAATAATTGGACATTTGACACCTCTCTCTGTCTCTCTGTCTCTCTGTCTCTGTCTCTCTCTGTCTCTGTCAGCTTTGAAGAGCCTTTGTGGAATAGGATTTTCTTTTAGGACTTGTAGGAACGACAGAGGGGCAGCTGGCAGGACACAGATAAAATATAAATCCGTGAAAGAGAGCTCAGGAGCCCTCTTGGGTTTGCAGGAACTCAAGAGAAAGGCAGACTAGACTGATAGAGTGACACAGACAGATTTCTGAAGAGCTGGAGTTTACTTGTAGCATCAGGCTGGTAAAATAGATATCCCGTATGTAGTTAAGAAAATAAAGTTTCCTTGCTGAGCTGTCAGGTTTTTCCCTCAGCTTCTGTCTCCATTGTCTTTAGTGCTATAAATATGAGATGATTTAAATGGTCCCAGGCCTCTGAGGGGGACTTTGCTCTCCTGCAATGCAGAGCCATCCAAAGGCAGAGCAACCACAGGCCCATCAGCTCCAAGTCCCAGGTTCACAGAGCTGGGGGTGGAGATTAAGAGACTTCAGGGAGTTAACTCCAGAACACAAGATGAAAAAGGTAAGACAGTCCTAGTTCAGGAATCGGTACCTAAGTTACAGGGGAGAAGCATCTCTGTTAGGTCTTATCTCACCTGTGGATGTGATCCTGAGAGATGAGCAGACAGATCTCACCAGACACTTGAGAACCCTGGCTACAGGGAGAGCCCAGGGCAGCTTTCCCACCACATGTGTTTTGTGTGGCAATCAGCTCAGTTCACAGGTCGGCAGCAGCTCTACCCACTTGCAAACACCTCGTGTACACCAGCAGTCCAGTTTGGTAGAGTCAGGTGAGCAACAGTGGCATCACCAAGCAGAGAGAGCCAGGCCTGGCAGGAGTCAGCTGGAGGGACCAACGGGAACCCCAGGAGAGGTTCTCAGCTGGGCCTCTGTCAGGGAAGCAGAGATCAGCAAAGTCTCATAAGCGTTCCACGGCGAGCTGTAGCAGCTGTGTCAGTCACTCTGTGGAGCCCTATTTATACCCTCTGAACATCGCGTGTCCTCCATGTGCCTTGACTCAGAACGAGTCTTGCTCAGCACATGCATCCAGTCTGCCACAGTCCTCGGAAACAGCAACAGACTGCAGCACACCACCAGAAGTTAATTGGTGCATTTCTCACTATGGAGCCGTGACAAATACAGCTCAAGTACGCAATGTAAGGCAGACCAATACATGCATGTTGTGAGCAAAGTCTCCTTCATCGCGTGTCCTTTCATGTGCTTGCTTTAGCAGAACATCCTGTCTCCTGTGTCTGTCTGAGGGAAACATTCCTTCCCCAGTCAATCTCAGTCTTTCACACCTGTGTCCACTGTAAGGAAACATTCCTCCTGTTTGCCACAGCAAAACACCATCCAAACGACTTTCCTGTGAACTCTGAGTATTCCACTTCAGAGCAGGAAGTTTGGCCATGGAAGAGAACACAAGGCAGTGCAGAGACAGGGCCCAGAAATGCAGGGGCAGGCTGGGCTCCACAGTTCTTCACACCGAACTCACAAAATCAGAGGGAACATCAGACACTGGTGTGTAAAGAGAACAGAGGACTCTGGATGTCACAGGAGAGACCTGAACACATCGTCTGTCACTCAGTCCACTCCAGGCAGCTGTCTTCATGCTAGAGAACGAGAGTCACAAATCATCACTGTGAAGACAACAGCCCAACAACCCTCCACTCCCAGAGGATTCTGGGAGTCCATGAAACCCAATCATGTCCACATTGCCCCTCCCCATTCAGACTCAGAGTCACCTTTACAAATCTGAGAGACAAATCACAGCTGTTGGGGCTGTCCCTGCCTATGATAAACAAAAACACACACACATATGTGTATATGTATATACACACACACACACACACACACACACACACACACATTCATTTCAAGGTACAACTCAGCCCCCAGAAGATTTCTCTAGAGGAGCTATTACTATGGGTTGCCTGAGCTCCCACCATCTCCAGGTTCACTCTAATCACCTTGGGACAATCCTGCCCCCACACTAACCTGGAGCAGGGGTGTAGTCTCCTCCTTTCCTCCTGTGAGAAGAAAAGCTGTGAGAGTTCAAGGAAGGTCTTGACAGGAGGAAGTTTCCAGAACTGACAGAGGACCCAGTTGGAGACAGCAGCAATGTGGGGTGTGGCCATGTTTGCCATTAATGAGCAGAGCGCTCTTCTAAAGGAAGCTGAGGAGAAACAGACCCTGCCCGTTCCTAGCTGTGTTTCTCCTCCTCTTCCTCACAACAGTCACCAGAGCTCCAATGATGGCCACAGCTCCAAGGAAAACCAGAACAGCAATGATTCTCATGTTGAAGTCTGTGGATGGAGAAGGCTCTGGGAAGGGCAGGTTCAAGAAAATGAAGGTGGGGGTCAGGACACCAGCTCTCAGCCCTGACCAGCTCAGGGTCTGCAGAAGGGCGTTCCCTGCCCCCTCTAAACCCACACCCTCCCCCCATCTCAGGGGAGAGGCTCAGGCAGCCCCTCATGCTCCACAAGGCATGTATAATTCTGCTCCTTCCCAAGAGGCACCACCACAGATGCCCACTTCTGGAAGGTTCCATCCCCTGCAGGCCTGGTCTCCACAAGCTCCATGTCCTGGGTCAGGTCCTCCCCATTCAACTGCCAGGTCAGGGTGATGTCAGCAGGGTAGAAGCCCAGGGCCCAGCACCTCAGGGTGACATCACCTTCAGGTCTGGGGTGAAGGGTCACATGTGCCTCTGGGGGATCTGTGTGGAAGATTTAAGAAATCACACAGTTAACAAGACAAACTGAAATCTACACAAGGCACAGTTAAGTCAATGATGACACTGAACTGTGTGTGTCTGACACTTCAACTGTCATCTCACTAGTGAGCTGCAGGGAGAGCTGGTCCCCTCAGCACAGAACTGCACACTTTCCTGAGGGACTCAGAAGCTAAGAGGGAATCCACATGAGCCAGTGGGTCAACATGGCTGTCCTTATGTGATGTTCTATAGCATGAGATGGGTGGTCATAGAACAGAAGAGGGAATGGAAAATAATTGATTTAATATGTGTTTGCAGCAAAAAACTGACTAGAAGCAAAATAATGCCTTCAAAAAAAGGAAAGTAAAAAGAAAGTAAAAATAAGAAAAAGAGAAAACAAAAAGAAAAAGAAATCCCACAATTTATATTCCTCCGGGGTACCCCATAAGAGCTCATGGGACCATTCACCACTGTACGAATAGAAAGAAATGGGGTATTGGAGATGCAAACCACACAGTCTGGGAAGAATCTATGAGAATGTATTCTTTGGGAAGTTCTAGAAACTGGGGGAACCAGCCTAGTGTAGTGGAGTCCATGTCTCCTATGAGGTAGAGGAGACTTCTGGTCCTGAGGTGTAAGGGCTGACACACTCAGCAGGACAGGAGTCAGTGTCCTCAGAGAGTGGGTGTGGGCAGAGAACCTGGCCTGGGAGAGGCCATGGCTGACAGCAGGGAGCCCCTGCTGTTAAGTGGGGAAATTCTCTCCTTCCCTCCTGAGAGGGACTCAGAGCTCTCCAGGGAGAAGGCTGGGCCCTGGGAGAGGCAGTGCAGTCACTGTGATGAGGGATCAGGAGACCCAGGGACACTGTCTCCCCTCTGAGACAGGGGCATCACCCAGCTGAGGGTTTCTTCTTCTCCAGGACTGAGCCCCAGTCCCAGGGCAGAGAAGGAGAAGCCCGCGGTCCCCGCACCTGAGCGCAGCAGCGTCTCCTTCCCGAGCTCCAGGTATCTGCGGAGCCACTCCAAGCACGTGCCCTCCAGGTAGGCCCTGCGTCTCTCTGCAGTACCAGCCTGATCCCACTTGTTCCGGGTCTTCTGTGCTGCCAGGTCTGCCGCCGCCCACGTTTTCAGGTCTTCATTCAGGGAGATGTAATCGCGGCCGTCGTAGGCGAACTGATCGTACCGGCGGAGGAGCCTCCCGTCCGACCCCACGTCACAGCCATACAATCTCTGGACCGTGTGAGAGCCTGCGGGACCCTGCGGTCAGACCTGGCCCGGTCACCCGGGCCGCGCCCTGGGAACAGCCCCGCCCACCCGCCGACTCTCCCAAACTGAGGTCAGTTCCGTTCCCGAACCCCGGACTTGGGACCCCGGAAGTCTCTGGCCATGTGGGGACCGGGAGGGGTCGTGACCTCCGACCCGGGGTCACTCACCGCCCTCGCTCTGGTTGTAGTAGCCGCGCAGGTTCCTCAGGCCCATTCGGGACCACTGCTCGTTTTCCTTGGCGATCCGTGTGTTCCTCTCCCAATACTCCGGCCCCTCCCGCTCCATCCACGGCGCCCGCGGCTCGTAACTCGGATTCTCCCCGTCGCTGTCGTAGCGCACAAACTCTGTGCGGTCCACGTAGCCGACTTCGATGAACCGGGGCTCCCCGAGGCCGGGCCGGGACATGGCGGTGTAGAAATACAGCAGCGAGTGTGAGCCTGGAGACGGCACGCGGTGAGACCCCGACCTCCTCCCGGGACCCGGGGCGGGAGCGCGGGCCGGGCGGGGAGCAGGGCGCGGGGCTCCGGACGCGGGTGGAGAAGGGGCGGGGGTCTGGTGTGCGACCCGGGGACCAGGCTTCCTTTGTGCCACTACCGCCTCGCCCCGCAGAGGCCGTTTCCCTCCCGACCTCGCACTCACCCGCGCGGGTCTGGGTCGGGGCCAGGGCAGCTGCCAGTAGCAGGAGCAGCGTGCGCGGTGACAGGGCCCCCATCCCGGACGCCTCTGAGTCCCGCGGGTTGCGTGGACTTTATAACCAGTGTCTGGGGCGACGATGATTGGTTCACGGGGTTCAGGCACCCAATGGGGAGTGAGAATTGCCAGCCCGGGTCAGTATCCGGGCAGAAGGACCTGACACAGGTTAGAAGCAGAAGTGAAACTGGGGTGATGGGGAATCCCCAGCACCTGGCGAATACAACTTTGCCTGAACCCTGTGCTGTGGGGCAGAGCGCTGTTTGTCATGGTGTCTCCAAGTCATGGTGACCCAGAAGCTGTGTGGACACCAGGAGACACCCGCAGGCCAGGCTCCTGTGTGCTCTCCTCCACCCTCCTCTTCCTTCTTCACTTCAGAAGTCAGACCATGGAGTCTTCTAGAAGAAAAGCCACTTCCGGGAACACAATCACAACACAAGCCTTGTGGATGCAGTGAGACATGCTTATCCTTTAAGAGGAGGCTCTGGCCTGCAAGCCCCACCCGGACCCCACAGAGACCAGGCTCTGTTCACCTGCATGGGCGGCTCACACTGCCAAGCCTGAGTGCAGGACTCTGATCTGTAAAGAGGAGACTTTGCCTCTTCCCTCAGGATCTGTCTTCTGAACCTCGGGTTTAGACCCTGACTCCTTGTGTTTATTCCCAGAAGATGCATCTGTGTCTCCAGGTCGGTGCGTTTTAACAGGAATCTTCATTCCGAGTCCTGAGATTGTCCATGTGGACCTGGGTCGTTGTCTCAGCACAGGAGACCCCTTGTCCACAGGGAAGAGACCCCTGTAGAGACCACAGACAGCACAGTGCCCTGTGCTACACTGCACTTCCCTGTGTCCACACTTCCCCTGTGCAGCTGCTTTAGTGACTAAATCAAAGTAGGAGGGGACCTGTAATTAACTATACCACAGAATAATGAGAGAGTGTGGGAGAAGTTATTAATCTGTGACCTCTCACTCCCTCTCTGACCTCACTCACACTTATACGATGATGAGGTGAGGGACATGAAAGTCACAATTGTGTGGGACAGTGGATCTGATAACCGAGCTGGTCCCAGAGTTCCTCAGGTGAGCAGTGTGGACACTGGAGGAAAGATGATTCTCAGGCCAGAGAGCACACGCTGGGGATGTGAGGTTTCATCCATGATCCGTCGTAGTATGGGGAAAGATTAAATTTACACATTTGTTCATTCTGTGGATGTCTCCAAATCACAGCCACAGAACTGAAGTGGAAAGAAGAGGAGAGATGGGTGGGGGCTCCAGAAGAGTCACCCATCACACAGAGCAACAAATGTGGTGACCATTGGTGTGAACTCCAGTCACCTCCCCATGCAGGTCTCCACAGCAGCCCAGCAGCCTCTCCAGGATTCCGCGGCTCCTGTTTCAGTGAACCACTCTTAGGTGCTGTGAGTGTTTTCCGTGGGAACCTGAAGCTTTTAGGTTCCATCCTGAATGACCTAAGGATTCAGAAAGAAACACAATGACCAAGGCAACACTTCTAAAAAGAAACATTCAATAGTGGCTGGGTAACAGTTTCAGGGGTTTAGTCCATTATAACAGGAAGCCTGGCATCTGCAGGCAAACATGGTGCTGAAGGAGCTGAGACTTCTACATCTTGATCCAAAGGCAGCCAGGAAGAGGCTCTCATTCCACACTGGGCAGAGCATGAGCATAGAGACCTCAAAGCCCTTCCTCTCAGTGATACACCATTGTGGGTGGTGCCATCCCTGGGCTGGTGGTCCTGGGTTCTATAAGAAAGCAAGCTCAGCAAACCATGAGGAGCAAGCCAGTAAGTAACATCCCTCCAGGGCTGGAGAGACGGCTCAGCGGTTAAGAGCACTGATTGCTCTTCCAGAGGTCCTGAGTTCAATCCCCACCAACCACATGGTGGCTCACAACCATCTGTCATGAGATCCGATGCCCTCTTCTGGTGTCTAAAGGCAGCAACAGAGTACTCACATAAAATAAATCTTTAAAAAAAAAATTAAAAAAAGAAAGAAAGAAACATTCCTCCATGGCCTCTGCATAAGCTCCTGCTTCCTGACAGGCTTGAGTTCCAGTCCTGACTTCCTTTGGTGATGAACAGCATTGAAGTAAGCTGAAAAAACCCTTTCCTCCCCGACTTACTTCTTGGTCGGTCATGGTGTTTGTGCAGGAATAGGAACCCTGAATAAGACAGGCATCATTCCAGTCCCAGAATGTAGAATTGGGATAGATGTACTTAGAGGTTGTCAGAATTCTCACATTGCTTCCCTGACCTGTGGGCTGAGGGATATCATGGTTGGAAAGACTAAATGGAAGCCTTTAGAGTTCCCTCTGACAAGGAAAATAGAGAATCAAAGACAGCATCACATCCTTGTAGGAATTTCAGGAATCAGTGCCACCATCAATGGTCAAGCGTCATTTTCCACTGTCAAAACCTCTTGCTGTGCACTGGACAGATAGGAGAGTCGAAAGGAGATATGGTTGGAAAAACCTTGGATTCTGGTCACATGTGTATGCTTCAGAAGGTGGGAAATAAATCCTAGGAAACATTTGAGTTCCTTCTAATTCAGTGAAATTAAGGAATCCAGTGGATGGGGCAGGCACAGACATTCCATCCAAGATGAAGGAAAGGTTACTGACCTGGCCCCTCCCACCACCAAGAAAGGAGCACAGGGCTTAGTTTGTGTCTTTGGATTCTGCAGACAGCACATCCCTCACTTGGATCTGTTACTCTGGCCCATAAGCCTTCTGAATCAGAGAGCTGCTAACTTCCTGTGGGTCCTGGAACAGGTGAAGACTCTTCAACAGGTCCCGGCTGTGGTTCAGGCTGCTCCAACATCTTGGACCATGTGATCCAGCAGAGCTGATGGTACTTGAGGTGTCAGTGACAGAGAAGGATGTTGTTTGAAGCCTTTGGCAGGCCTCTGTGAGGGAATCACAGAAGAGAACTTTGGGATTTTGGAGCAAGGCTCCACCATCATCTGCACACAACTATTCCCCCTGTGAGAGACAGCTCTTGGCCTTGGTGCGACCTGAACGTTTGACAATGGGCCACCAAGTTACCATGTGACCTGGGCTGCCTATAATGGGCTGGATGTTATCTGACCCACCAAGTCATAAAATAGGACACACACAGCCCTGAGCTGTTAGCGAATAGAAGTGGTATAAATGTAATCAGGACTGGACAGGTCCTACAGGCACAAGGAAGTTACATGAAGAATTTGCCCAACAGCCTCCTGTCTCTAGTCCTGTTACAATGTCATCTGCAGCCAAGCATGCACCTGCAGCCTCATGAGCTGTGCCTTATCCTTGGAAGACTGAGGAAGAAGAGACGAGGGCCTGTCTTGCTGATGGCTGTGCATGCTATGCAGGCCCCACCAGACGTGGACAGCTGCAGCATTACCACCCTTTGCCTGGAGAACCCTGAAGGACACTTCTGGTGGGAATCTTCACAGTGGGTGGACGTTCAGGCCATACACATGGTAACGCCTTTCATCTGGATGGAGAAATGGTCAGACGTGTGATTGTTCTCTAATTCATGGGCTGTGGCCAGTGGATTGGCTGGATGGGCAGGGCCTTGGAAAGAGCAGGGTTGGAGTCATCTGGGGAAGAAGTGGAGGGATAGATGTCTCCAAACGGAGGAAGGGTGTGAAGACACATGTGTCTTATGTGCATGGTCAACAAAAGGTGATGTCAGCTAAGGAGAAGTTCCATAAACATGTAGGTGGGTGACCCATTCTATGGACAGTCAGTCTCCTTACCAGCCATCTCTCATTACCCAACAGGCACATGAACACAGCGGCCATGATGGAATAGGTGGGGGTAATGCATGGGCTCGACAATATGGACTTCTACTCACTAAGGCTCACCTGGCTACAGGTGCTGCTGCAAGGCAGGTCTGCCAACAACAGAGACCAACACTGAGCCCAGATATGGCACCATTCCTCAAGGTGTCTGCAACCTGGTGGCAGGTTGACTTCATTGGATCAGGTCCTTCATGGAAAGGACAACACTTGGTACTTACTGGAGTAGATACCCATTTTGGCCATGAATGTAGACACTGAACATGGATTTGCCTTTCCAGCCTGTGATGGGTCTCCTGAAATCACCATCAGTGAACTTACAGAATGCCTTATCCACCGCCATGCTATTCCGTTCAGAGTTGCACAAGGTGTTCTGAACAAGGAACTCACTTCAGAGAAGGAGAAGTGTGACAGTGGGCCCAGAGTCATGGAGTCCTCTAGGATTCCCATGGTACACAACAACCAGAGACAGCTCGATTGATAGAAAGATGTAGGGACTCTCTGAAGACACAGTCACAGTGCTCTCATTAGGTGACAGCAGCCTGGAGGGCTGAGTTATGTATAGTGGGACTTTCTTGGTCCTGCGGTGGATGAATAAAGACACAGAGACTAATTATTATTATTCATAACAGCTGACACACTTAGCTTGGCAGACTTTCTGCTATTCTAGCCTCACAAATACTGGCCCATGTCCCCCCACCTGGCCTGTTCTTTACCTCTCTCACACAGACCTCATACATCAGCCCTGCCTCATTTTTTTTTTAAGGTTTATTTATTTTATGTGTACGCTATAGCTGTCTTCATGCACACCAGAAGAGGACATCAGATCCCTTTACAGATGGTTGTGGGCCACCATGTGGTTGCTGGGAAATGAACTCAGGACCTCTCTGGAAGATCAGTCAGTGCTCTTAACCACTGAGCCACCTCTCCAGCCCCCCTGCCTCATCTTCTAAGGAATCCCAATACACTTTTGCTGATTTGGGGTCATTTTCATTGTCGAGGTCAGACAGATCTTTAAGAGGAGGACATTTTTTAGGTCTCACATCTGGCTTGAGTCTAATACCAGATTTTTCTCTTTCATCATCTTTTTTGTGAACCTTTTTTCTGCCCTCAGGCACCCTGTGTCCCCCTTGTGCACCTTCATCCTCACTTTCTAGGGAAATTAGGTCGATTTACTCTTCTCCCCGTGTTTTGACCTTTTTGGTCTTGGAGGAATCTTTCAGAATCTCCTCAGTTTGTGATGTCACAACTATTACTGTCGGGCAAGCCTCCTCTTTATCTATTAATTCTTTAATTAGATTCCAATAAGAGAAAGCAGTCACAGGAACCTTTTCGGGTCCAAAAGTGGTATAGAAATCTTTAAGAGCATCTCCTACTCTATTCCATCTTTTAAAATCGATAGTTCCCTCTTGAGGAAACCAAGGGCAAAGATCCTTAACAAAATAAAAATATTTAAATAAATCATTGGTTTTTACCTTTACTCCTCACAGGTTTAATGCCCCTTTTAACTGTCTCCATAGACCTCGTTTTGGCTTAACGCTTGTCCCATAGTCAGACTCTATCACTCACCTTCGTTTAGACTGCAGCAGGCTCCCATGGCATGCGATGGTATTTCTACATACAACGCTGGCCACCTGAGTCTTCTTCCTCATGGAGCCCCCTCTACTATCCAGGCACCAGACATTGGGCACCAAGTGTCCTAGCCCACGGGAACATCAACGGAGACCTTGGAGAGGGGAGTGGGAAAGGATGGGATAAGAGGCATGAGAAATGGAGACAAGACAGTATTCTGAGCAAGTCTCATGTAATCATGCAAAAACCACTTGTTTATAGGCAGAAAAAAAATCACACAACAGAAACTGGTAGTCAGGGTAACGATAAACAAACGTCACATCAGAAACCAACGGAATAAGTTTTGATTTCCCAGAAACTTCTTACCTACACTAAATTTCAATATCCTGAAATCTCTGACTAATAATAGAGTGAAACTCACTCTTGTGTATTAGCAAGCTAGCAGAAGTCTCCAGTATTCTTGGCCAGTGGTAACCCCCATGTATGCTACTTGGAAACCAGGGCCCATGAAGTAGAAAACACCTAGCTCAGGCAAAGAAAGGCATAAGCAGGGCAGGTGGCCCCAGACAAGGTGGCAGAGCCCAGGCCTGACCCCATGAAAGACAAGAACTGACTGAGCACACCTGGGCACAGCCCTGTTCACACTCAGCTCCCACAGCCTCATCCTGTCCCACCAGACACACACAGCTTAGTGACACAGATTCTGGAAGCTTCTCCATCTGCCATTTATTTAAAAAAAAACAAAAACAAAAACAAACACAAAACAAAAAACTTCTAAGCATTCCATCCAGTAATTAAAAAGCCATCCACACTTGGGTCAAGGATGTGAACAATCAAGTTCACACTCAGATTCTTATTCTCAGTGTGGAAGTGAGGAGATAATGCTCAGGGTAGCACGGAGTGACAGGATGCAGATGTCCCCACCCCCCTGCCCCAGGATGGACCACTAAGGTTGGCCTTGGAAGGGAAGGAAGGCAGTGCAGGGACAGGGTCCTGGTGTGCAGGGCAGGCTGGGCTCCACAGTTCTTCACACTGAAGCCATAGAATCACAGGGAACATCAGACACTGGTGTCTAAAGAGAACTGAGGACTCTGGATGTCACAGGAGAGACCTGAACACATCGTCTGTCACTCAGTCCACTCCAGGCAGCTGTCTTCATGCTAGAGAACGAGAGTCACAAACCATCACTGTGAAGACAACAGCCCAACAACCCTCCACTCACAGGGGATTCTGGGAGTCCCTGAAACCCAATCATGTCCACATTGTCCCTCCCCAGTCAGACCCCAGAGTCACCTTTACAATCTGGGAGGGACACATCAGAGCTCTGGGAGCTGTCCCTGCCTAAGGTAAAACAAAATATATGTATATTTATATGTGTATATGTATGTATATGTATATGTTTATGTATATGTGTATGTGTATGCATATGTATATATGGATTCATATCACAGTACGACTCAGGTCCCCAGAGGATTTCTCTGGAGGAACTACTATGGATTCCCTGAGCTCCCCACATCTCCAGCTTCACTCCAAAACCCTCAGGGACAATCCTGCCCCCAACACTAACCTGGAGCAGGGGTGTAGTCTCCTCATATTCCACCTGTGAGAAGAAAAGCTGTGAGAGTTCAAGGAAGGTCTTCACAGGAGGAAGTTTCCAGAACTGACAGAGGAAACAGTTGGAGACAGCAGCAATGCGGGGTGTGGCCATATTTCCCATTAAGGAGCACAGCACTCTTCTAAAGTGGGCTGAGGAGCCACTCAGACCCTGCTCATTCCTACCTATGTTTCTCCTCCTCTCCTCCTCACACAAACTCCAATGATGGCCACAGCTCCAATGATGGCCACAGCTCCAATGATGGTCACAGCTCCAAGGACAACATAAATAACATTGGTTTCCATGTTGGAGTCGGTGGATGGAGGCAGCTCTGGGAAGGACAGGTACAGGAAATGAAGGTGGGTGTCATGACCCCACTCTCTGTCCCGAGCAGCTCAGGGTCTGCAGAAGGCTCCAGCATTCCCTGACCCCAGGTCTGCACCCACACCCTCCTTACCCCATCTCAGGGTGAGAGGCTCAGGCAGTCCCTCATGCTCCACATGGCATGTGTAATTCTGCTCCTTCCCAAGAGGCACCACCACAGCTGCCCACTTCTGGAAGGTTCCATCCCCTGCAGGCCTGGTCTCCACAAGTTCCATGTCCTGGCTCAGATCCTCCCCATTCAACTGCCAGGTCAGGGTGATGTCAGCAGGGTAAAAGCCCAGGGCCCAGCACCTCAGGGTGACATCACCTTCAGGTCTGGGGTGAAGGGTCACATGTGCCTTTGGGGGATCTGTGTGGAAGATTTAAGAAATCACACAGTTAACAAGACAAACTGAAATCTACATAAGACACAGTTAAATTAATGATGACACTGAACTGTGTGTGTCTGACACTTCAACTGTCATCTCACTAGTGAGCTGCAGGGAGAGCTGGTCCCCTCAGCACAGAACTGCACACTTTCCTGAGGGACTCAGAAGCTAAGAGGGAATCCACATGAGCCAGTGGGTCAACATGGCCGTCCTTATGTGATGTTCTATAGCATGATATGGGTGGTCATAGAACGGAAGAGGGATTGGAAAATAATTGATTTATTATTTGTTTGCAGACAAACACTGCCTAGGAGCAAAATAATGCCTTCAAAAAAGGAAAGAAAAAAATAAAGTAAGAAATGAGAAAAAGAACGAAAAAAAGAGAAAAGAAAAAGAAATACCAAAATTTATATTCCTCCAGGGTACCCCATAAGGGCTCATGGGACCATTCTCCACTGTAGTAAGAGAGAGAAATGGGGTGTGAAAGAGAGGCAAACCCCACATCAGGGAGGGATCTGTGAGAATGTATTCTTTGGAAAGTTCTAGAAACTGGGGAGAACCAGCCTAGTGTAGTGGAGTCCATGTCTCCTCTGAGGTAAAGGAGACTTCTGGTCCTGAGGTGTAAGGGCTGACACATTCAGTATGACAGGAGTCAGTGTCCTCAGAGAGTGGGCCTGGGCAGAGAACCTGGTCTGGGAGAGGCCATGGCTGACAGCAGGGAGCCCCTGCTGTTAAGTGGGGGAAATTCTCTCCTTCCCTCCTGAGAGGGACTCAGAACTCTCCAGGGAGAAGGCTGGGCCCTGGGAGAGGCAGTGCAGTCACTGTGATGAGATGATCAGGAGACCCAGGGACACTGTCTCCCCTCTGAGACAGGGGCATCACCCAGCTGAGGGTTTCTTCTTCCCCAGGACCGACCCCCAGCTGGAGGGCAGAGGAGGAGAAGCCCGAGGCCCCCGCACCTGAGCTCAGCAGCGTCTCCTTCCCGAGTTCCAGGTATCTGCGGAGCGACTCCACACACTCTCCTTCCAGATTGGCCCTGCGTTTCTCTGCATAACGAGCCCGCTCCCACTTGTTTCGGGTCATCTGCGCCACCATGTCCGCCGCCGCCCACGTTTTCAGGTCTTCGTTCAGGGCGATGTAATCGCGGCCGTCGTAGGCGAACTGATCATACCCGCGGAGGAGGCTCCCGTCCGACCCCACGTCACAGCCAAACATCAACTGGAGTGTGTGAGAGTCTGGGGGACCCCGCGGTCAGACTCGGCCCCTCCTATTCCCCTCCCACTCGCCCGCCCCGCCCCTGCTCCCGCCCACCTGCGCCCCCGCCCACCCCCGGATTCTCAAAACGGAAACGGAAACACGCCCTGGTCGGTTAGGCTCCCGGACCCTCAGATTTGGGGTCCAGGAGGTCTCCGACCCCTGTGGGGACGCTGAGGGGTAGTGACGTCAGGCCCGGGGTCACTCACCGCCCTCGCTCTGGTTGTAGTAGCCAAGCAGGGTCCTCAGGTTCACTCGGAAAGTCTGCTCCTTTTCCTTGGCTCCCTGCGTCTCCCGCTCCCAATACTCCGGCCCCTGCTGCTCCATCCACCGGGCCCGCGGCTCGTATCTCGGATTCTCCGCGTCGCTGTCGAAGCGCACGAACTCCGTGTCGTCCACGTAGCCGACTTCCATGAACCGGGGCTCCCCGAGGCCGGGCCGGGACACG
The DNA here is from genome assembly GCF_011064425.1 of Rattus rattus. Lineage (NCBI taxonomy): Eukaryota > Metazoa > Chordata > Mammalia > Rodentia > Muridae > Rattus > Rattus rattus. The sequence continues at coordinate 7,866,251 of NC_046171.1, read as the reverse complement.
GCGGTTTTGAAATACCGCAGCGAGTGTGAGCCTGGGGGCGGCGCGCAGTGAGACCCGGACCTCCTCCCGGGACCCCGGGCGGGTGCGCGGGCCGGGCGGGGAGCGGGGCGCGGGGCTCGGGACGCGGGTGGAGAAGGGGCGGGGGTCTGGTGTCCGACCCGGGGACCCGGCTTCCCCGGTGCCGCCCCCGCCCCTACACCAGAGGCCTTTTCCCTCCGGACCCGGCACTCACCGCCTTGAGTCTGAGTCGGGGCCAGGACAGCGGCCAGCAGTGGGAGCAGCTTGGGCGGCACCATCGCCCCGCTTTGGAGATCCGGGACAAGTCTGAGTCCGTCTGCTTGGACTTTATAACCAGCCCAAGATCGCGTTACCCAGTGGGAGGTCAAAGCGAATCAGATCCCTAGGAGCTGTAAAGAGAGTTGTGGCTCCAGGGCAAGAAAAGGGCAGGGCTGTGCTGCAGGAGAACTCAGGGAGCAGAGTAGGGTCCCTGTGCACCTCTGTGTTAGGGTTTCCATTGCTGTGATAAGACCCCATGACCAAAAGCAACCTGAGGAAGAAAGGATTTTTTTTTCAGTTTACACTTCCACATCACAGTCCATCACTGAAGAGATTCAGGGCAGGATCTTGAGGCAGGACTCTAGAGGTAGGAGCTGAAGCAGAGACCATGAGAACCATTGCTAACTACCTCGTTCCTCATGGCATGCTCAACCTGTTTTCTTGTACACTCCACGACCACCAGCCAAGATTACCTCCAGTGGGCTGAGCCCTTCCATATTGATCGTTCCCTGTGAGGCTTCTTAGAGTTCTTGCATGGATCAGAGGGCTAAGGGATGTTGCAAAGATCACACCACAGAACAGGCTTCATGTGAGAGATTTATTGGGGGTGGGTAGTGGGTGGAAGAGAAAAAAACCTGCGCAGGATAAAGGTGCACTACTTGTGGCCACAGTGGAAATGTGTCACATTTGGTGGCTGGTGATGATGTGGCGTCTGGCACTGAGGGTCTGAGAGCAGGCTGGTTCTGGAACGTGGGTGGTTGTTGGTTACAGACATCCCTTCCTCTTATTTACCGTGTACAGTGAGAAAATAGGAAGGGGTGATCCATTAAGCCTCACAAGGTCATCATACTCTTTAGACAGCCTCCTGCTCTCTGAGGTGCAGCAACATCTTTGAGGACCCAAGAAAGCTGGGAAGCTGGGTAGGTTCAAAAACAGCAGACTGGACCTCACTGTCCAGGCTCTGCAGGGCCATCTGCAGCTGAGGAATGCAGACTCATCTTTAAGTTGAACCATCATGGGGCAGGTGCTTTGAAGCTGTGTGGCACCCGGATTTTGAGGAAACACCTGGAGCTAGCATTTCCCTGAAGCACATCTGTATAGATAAGGATCAGAAGGTAAAGTTAAGGAGATTAGAAGAAATTTGTTCCTTAGGTGATCCTTTGAAACTTTTAGGCTCATTAGTTGGGGATGGGGCATCCCAAGATCTCAGAGAGGAGGAGGAAACCCCACCCTTGGGAATAAACTGAATAGGCAGGAGATGAAACAGGATGTTGATAGACAGTACTTATCTGGAATCCATTTGACCCTTGAAAGGTGGATTTAGGTAGATTCTTCAAAGCTTAGAAGATTTTTTTAAGTTTACAAAATGAGATAAATTTTAGATATGCTAACATACCACTGTGTAATCTGCCCTGAACACACATTGTAGAAAAGGGAGCAATCTCATGTCTTTGAGTTGTAGTAAAAGCATGGGGACCCCAAAATGACTTGGTGTAAAAAGCGTGAGACCTCTTTCCCCTCTCCAGAACACTGGGTGGGTACAGATTGGACAGACATTTTTTAGCTCAGTGAGAAGCACTTTTAAGTCTGTATTTAGAAGTATAGCATACCATAGGAAATTCATAATCTTGAGCTTGTGACTGTAATAGCAATCACAATTTATCATACTTAGACCAATAACTCATCCGAACTCCATTGATGAATTTTAAACTCTGAACTTTCTAGGTCTAAATATCACAATAGCATAGAGAAGGAAGAAATTGGAAACTTTTTCGTTTTTACATACACCTTAAATCACTTTCCTATACCTTTACAAATTGCATTTGCACACCTTAAAACACCTCCTTAGACCTTTATAAATTGCAGTTAAAGCAGTTTTCAGACCTTTATAAGTCACATCCACCGATCTCAAAGCACAGTTTTAAGAGTCTTGCAACTTAAGCTTTCATATCCTTAGAACCTACTTAAACTTCACAGTTTTTTCTATCCAATTACTCACCACAAGACACAGGTGGTTGGTTACTGAGAGCAATCATTGTAAAACATCTTCCTTTACAAAAAGGGATAGTAAGAAGTTACATTGAAATCTGTTGCGTGGATTTATCTCTTCTTAGAATCTCACAACAATGTGATCAGTGTCTGGACACAGTAGCAACTCTAGGAAAGTGGCCTATGATGTTTACACAGGGAGAGAACTGAGGAGCACCTGAAGCCCGTGTTGTTGCTTGTGGCTAAACTGACAAAACTCTCCCTAGTCAACACCATCAGAGCTGTGCGAAGCATGATTTTCACCTTAGTAAGCAGGAAGTACAGACCAAGCAACTTCCAAATCTCTTAAAAGTGACGGACTTCTCCCTTACATGGACAATCACTGAAGGTCCCACTGTGGGAGTCTTGATTTCAGTGCATTGTTAATTGTCCTCAACAGTTTACAATAAGTCGGCAACTTTCCTAAGATTAAGATTTTGCAACTTTGTCTCTGTTAAGTTTCATCGTTTGTAAGTTGAGGTGAAACTCTTTTATCATCCAAATAAACCATAAATGTCATAACCTTCAGTCCATAAGAGATTATATCTTGCTTTTATAGCATACCATTATAGGTTAACACAGTTTTTGTATGACTCAGTTTCTCCAAAGCTAAAGCCCTACAAGGTGAACAAGGACACAAAGCTACACAAATGTCACGGTGATGCTGAATAGGCCTTTGAAATGTAGAACATATTAATCAGTATCCCTTATTTGTTTATCAAATATAACTGGTTGAGAGATGACTCAGAAGTGAAGAGCACTGGCTGCTCTTCCAGAGGACTTGAGTTCAAATCCCAACAACCACATCTAAGGCAGGATGGTCTGTAATTATGGTTCCAGGGGTCTGTCACAATCACAAAGGCATGAATGCATATAATGCTCTTATAACATAAAATTTTAGAATGAAATGCCTACCTCATTCATCTAGCGTGTGTTGTGCTTATCTACACTTTATAGCAGCTTGGTGCTCAGTAGTTAGCAAAGGTGGAGGAGTTTAGATACACACCTTAAACCAGCTTTTGATTAGCCAAGTAGACATTCAAGACCTTAAATTTTTATAATTACATACACTATATTCCAAACCAGAGTTGAGTCACAAATATAGTACGTTGTAACAAATGTAACCATAAATTGTTATCTTCATACAAAAATGTATGCCAATCAGAAATCCTTGAGTCTGGTTGGATCCTTTAGTCTACAAGGAGATACAATGATACACACTCACTAGAACAAAAAAGTTTTACCGTTATTGTGGCAAGTGGTCATCTGAAGATGATCCTGAACTCACAGGGCGTGTACTCTTTAACCATAGTAAAGATGGCTGCCAGTCATATGGAAGCGTATATTTTGATGAGGTCATCAGCCAAGATGGAGGAGAGACACATCGTTCCTATGTTAAAACATCTGTTTTCATGGTATGTTGTTTTTAAAAACAAAAGCTCAGTCGTTCAATTTTACCAATGAAGATGAAGGGGCCAGATTTTGGGGTGAAAACCTGCTGGCTCAACGAGGCCAAGAAAGACCTCCCTACTCTACCAAGGCCTCAGCAGGTGAAAGCTCCTTCTCCACACCTTCAGTTCCCTCCACCTCAGTCTCCCTCCTTTCTACTTCCTGTGTTTTCCTATGTCCACCCCTGCCTTCTGATCGCATGCTCGGCCTCTTGACCTATGGCTGATTTTATTTAACACCGTTTACAGAAAGCTGTTGGAGAAAAGGTGTGTGTAAGTCTGAGCTGCACCACAGCAACCTGTCCACACTGAACAGAACGCTCTTGGCTTAAAGGCGTCTCTTAGGGCTGTGCAACTCCACAAGCAGAGACAGGATTTTCCTGTTCCAAGTTCAGCATCTTGGGCAACACAATGTGATCAGGTATCTTGCAACATTCCCCCCTTTTTGTCTGAACAGTTGCTATTTTTCCAACATCAATAAACTATATACTGTCCGGTAACCATCACACTCACAATGTCCAGTCCACTTATTTGAATTTGGCAACCTCAGAGAAAGTGTTCCACTCTCTATCCAAGCTTGGTGAGTCCAAAGGTCTGTACACAAATCACTTTCTATAAAAACTTACACTTATGAACCTTCCTCTTTTTAAACCTTAAAACAGTGCTGAAGAGATGATGGTTAAGAGAACTGATTGCTCTTCCAGAGATTTCGGAGTTCAATTCCCAGCAATCACATGGTGGCTCACAACCATCTGTAATGGGGATTTGATGCCCTCTTCTGGTGTGTCTGAAGATAGCAACAATGTGCTCATATAACTAGAATAAATAAATCTAAAACAAATAAAAAAAACCTTAAAACATTTTTAAATCCTAAACAATTTAGGTTTAACTGTGAGAGTTTAACTATCTAGTCTTCAACCCCATCAGAGACCTGAGAAGAATAAATGTTCTCAAAATAGACAGGAAGTGCAGAACAAGCAGCTTCTGAAACCATAGGAAGGACAGAGACTGCTGGCTCCCTGGACAGTCACCCAGGGTTTCTGGAAGTTTGGAGCATCCATGTCTTCAGGCCACTGGCCCAGAGCATCTGACAGATTGTTCTGTGAACCATGAGGGACTTCTCTACCTAGTCTTGACAGAGTTCAGCATTTGCCTTCCTGTGCTTTCTTGGTCCAGGTTGGACAGTATTCTGTCAGCAGTTGAAGGAAGGGCAGTTTCTTTTTTTTTTTTTTTTTTTTTTTTTTCATTTATTATATACCACAGAGCAGAAAGGGGCATCAGATCCCCAGATGGTTGGACAAGTGGTTGCTGGGAATTGAACTCAGGATCTCTAGAAGAGTAGTCTAGTCTTAACAGAGTTGAGCCATCTTCCAGCCCTTCCTGGGCCTTTCTTGGTCCAGGCTGGACCAGTAGCTAAATCCCAGCCCAGTTGAAGGGCAGTTTCTTGCCCAGTGGCAGCCACATATGAAGGAAACTCTGTAAGGAGGTTCTTCAGTGCTCAGCGTCTTCCTTGAAGTAGTATGGCGGTGCTGCCAGGAGCGGACACATCTCATTGTAAAAAAATTAGTCTTAAATTAATAAGACATCTTTAAATGTTATATTCAGTAGATGTCTGAGGTTTTTTGAAGACTAGTACCTGACAAAACCAAACAAACAAAAGTTTGATTAACTATTAACTAGCATTTTACAAATTTTCTTAGTTTGTAATAGGCGCTTTCAAAAGGACTAGTCCTTCCCATTGCCTTGTTTAGAAATTCATAGGTATCTTAATGTCATGTGGTTGATACATAGTTATAAGTTATTCTGTTGTTACCAAAATGTAACGTTACTTTTGTATCAATATCCAAGGATTTATACCAATGTAACCAACTGTAACCTTAATTTGAATCCATACACAAAGATCTATACTAAGGTGATCAAATAAACATCAATTTTGTTTCAATACACAAAGCTAATATAATTTTGTAAAAATATACAATAATTTGGTATCAATACACAAAGTCGTATGTAAGAATAGATTGAATAATTTACCCATTTCCTATTATTTCTATGTTATTTCTATATCCCCCTTTTTGTCCATATTTAAAAAAGAAAGATTTTAAGTCTTACACAGTAAAACTCTTCTCAGTAGTGAAGCTGTCTCTGCCAAGCTCTCTACACTGCGGGACTTGGTTATGTTTAGCAGTCTCAGGAATGACATGAGCAGAGGGACAGTGATGGTGCCTTGGGTCTGGTCATAATGAGCATTAGTGTCCATCTGGCTTCTAGGTGAGGTGACTGCTGGATGGATGGGGACATAGATGACAGAGACTGGGAAATGATAAGACATGTCTTAGACACTGTTCTAGTGCTGTGCAGGGCCACCATGACCAAGGCTGTTCTTAAAGAGAAAGCCTTTAATTGGGGCTTCCTTATGGTTTCAGTGGCTTAGTCCACTCTCACCATGGTGCGGAACATGGCAGCAGGCAGGCAGGCAGGCAGGCTTGGGGCTGGACCAGTAGCTAAGAGCTCATCCTCATCTGCAGGCAACAGACAGAGCAACACTGGGCTTGGCAGGGGCTTCTGAAACCTCAAAGCCCGCTCCCAGTGACACATCCTGTATCAGGGTCACACCTTCTAATTCTCCTAATCCTTTCATAGTGCCGGATTCTCTGGTGACTGTCTTCAAATATCTGAGCCCTTAGGGGCCATTCTTATGCAAAGCACCACAGAATGTTCAAGATTTAAGCCTCAACATCTCCACCATCAGGGCAGACTGAAGTGGAAGGTGTGGAGGGGCCCCATGTCTGATGCCCCATCTAGTGGTACACAGAAGGAAGTGCTCTGTTTCTTCAGTGACCTCATCCTGGGAAGGCAGTGATGGCAGCAGGTGTCAGGACTCCTGTGACAGAGCCTGAGCACTTTCCAGCCTTCTCTGGGGCAGGAGTGGACACTGGGGTGCCCTGGAAACAGAATATGAGACACTAAGGTATTCTGTTCCTTCGATGCATGGGTTCCAGTTGGAGCAGGCAAACATTTGTGCCAACATTTGTCCTGAAAACCCTGTGCGTGCAAAGCTCCTGTGGAATTAACTGGGTGAGCTCAGCTGTCAGTCCCCTTCCCAAGAATTCCTCACGTGGGGGTCCTCCATGTCTGCATTTTCCCAGGCAGAGCCCTTAATGGTCCTAGGAGTGTGGGGATGCAGCCTTTCTTGAAGGAGTGCTCACCAGTGCCTCTGTCTAAGAGCAGCAGCGACTGTACATTTTCCTCAGCACAGAACTGCACATTTTCCTGAGGGACTTGGAAGCTGAGAGGGAAGCTAAGAGCCAGTGGGTCAACATGGCCGTCCTTATGTGATGTTCTATAGCATGAGATGGGTGGTCATAGAACAGAAGAGGGAACGGAAAATAATTAATTTGTATGTGTAATTAAATTCATGTCAAAATAAGAAATTAGGGACAGGGCTACATGAAGGGTGCCCACAACTATTGTTGCAACCCCTGAGAGTCAACCCCTGTGCTCATCTTGCCGACAAGCATTTACTGTCAGTCCGAGTGAACAGCCACCATAAGTGTGTAGCAGAAATGTGGTGACCCTCTGACACTCAGTCAGAGAAATGACTCCCAGCCCCTTCCTCTGAGGGACGAGACACAGGTATGTCACACAGGATCCCTGCAGTGTGCTGTGGACCCAGTGCAGCTCTCACTGGAACACAGAGGGCTCACAGGGTGTGTGGAGCTTCCCTCTCACTGCAGCCCTGGATTGCAGAAGACCCTGTCTCTCAGAAAGTCCAATTCCTGATTCACTATGGGGAGCACTGTAACTTGTGGGGGCAGAGGAAGAGCAGGAGGCTTCTGGATGTTTAGTTCTCACAGGGAACAGGCTGAGTTCACAAGAATCTCTTCAATGGGAACACCGATTCTCCAAGTTAGCAGTCTCCTCTGGCCCTGTGGAGACTGATACAAATGACAATACAGGGTCATGGAGAAACAGGATCACTGCAGTGCAGACAAACACTGACTAGAGCAAAATAATACCTTCAAAGAAAAGTAAAGAAAAAGAAAAGAGAGGAGGGAAAAAGCCCCAAAGAAATCCCAGAATTTAGTATTTGTGTAGGGCAACCCATAAGGGCTCATGTGACTACTGTAGGAATAAATAGAATTGCCCCTGACGTTCATCTGTAAGCAAGGCTTCCCTCTGTACAAACGGGGGACTAAGGACAGTATCTCACAGGTGCTTTGCAGAATTCTTTTAAGTCTGTTACTGGGAGGGGACATCTAGTCAGTGGATAGTGTTTTGGTACACATAGATTAACAGGGAGGGTCCCTATGGATGGAGGTTCTGGATTCCCCCAGCCCTTGTGGCTGAGGGTAATTGTTCCCAGTGTTTCTGAGATTACTGAGCTGCTCTGGCTGGGGCTTTGGGGAAGGTGCTATAGATGGAAGCGTTTCTGCTCAGAGGGTATCTTGGGACTCGGAAGCCCAGGAACTACACAGCTCTGAGGTGGTACAGTGTCTGAGTAGAAGGGCATCTAGAGAAAGGAGAGTACAGGAACCACACAGATCTATGGGACAGTGTCCCAAGGGAAGGGCATCCTGAGACCAGGGAGCCCAGGGACCACACAGGTCTGAGAGGAAGCCTCCTCAGCAGAGGCGATGCAGCCCCCAGGGGAGGGTCTCCCAGCTGAGCTAAGGAGCTCAGAAGCCTCAGCCCCGCTCCTTCTCTTCTCTTCATTGCTTCTTTTCTTCTTGGCTTCTTCTAAGGCCAGTGGAGGATCCAGGAGGGACAAATCCAGGGATGGCTGCCCTCTGCTCCTGGGAGTGGACAGCAGGGAAGTGGGCAAAGGTTGGGACTCATATAGGATTTCTGAGGGGGCAGAGCTTCTCAGGGCAGAGATTTGGAGACTGAGGATTGATGGGATTTGAAGTCCTGAGCTTGAGGTAGCTCAGGGATTGGTGGGTTTTCCTGTTCAAGGATGAGTGGCTTTACTCATCCCTTGTCCCTGCATTGGGCCCATGGGTTAATGTAGTTCGATGTACATCGATAGACATCGATCTGAAGGTGAGGGCTGACACAAGTTTGGCCGTAATTGGACAGCAAAAAAGTAATGCAGGGCACAGCTTTTGTAAGGCAGGAGAGAAGGGGAAGGAAGCAGAATCAAGGTGGAGACGGAGGACGACCCAGATCCAGGTGGTCTTGGCTTGCCAAGGTAATTGCATATATTTCTTAAGAGATGGACTTCTCTAGGCAAATTTATCTTATCTCGGTGGGCCGTTTATATCCTTATCCATTGGTTGTGAGTTTATCGTGTGGATGTATTGTGGGTTGAGAATTTAACATTTAAATCTGATTGTTGGGTTCCAGTTTGTTGAGTCTTGATTTTACAGGTGGCTGGAACCAGAGAGTTCGAGGCTAGCAGAGAACCACGGAGAGAGATACTAACCAGAGATAAATTATGGTTAGTTCCATATGGCTCCACAGGTGGCAGAACTGTCTCTAGGGACCAGAGTGGAAGGTGCTATGCTGGAACGACCCACAGATGACCTGGATCTGAGAGTACTTGGGGGCAGCATGGAGCTGCTGAGATTAAAGTACCCCACAATGTCATGTGACCCCAAGGGTGCAACAAGCCAGGTTACACTCAGCACCAGGAAAGCTAGGCTTAAATCTAAAGTTTTCCAGCTACGGTTACTGGGGTGTTCCCTGAATCTCTGTGAGTGGAGGGGATTTCTGTGTGCATCTACAGATGCAGGGTGAGTCTTGTTGGCACCTGTGTGGTACGGTAAGGCTCCCTGCGCATCCTGCACCTCCACTACAGTGTTTCCATACCACAGTAACCATCAGAAAAGCTGATGTGAACAGCTCCCTTGTAATCCATCAGACCCTCCTGCGGCTTTTCCCTGCTTACAACTTGCTAAATTCAAACGTGTACCCGTGTTGTGTGACCAGATTGTTCTGGTAGGCTTGACACCCCTCCTCTCATCCCAAAATGTGAACCCAGGGCAGACAAAAGTAACGATGGCACCATAGTCCACCTTGGTGAGCCAAGGAGATTTTACTGGGTTACTAGGAGTAGGAGTGATGGGTTGCTGGAGTGGTTAGAATAGGATTGGTCCAGGATGTGCCACTATTAGGAGGTGCGGCCTTGTTGGAGTGGGCGTGGCTCTGTTGGAGGAAGTGTGTCACTGTGGGGAAGGGCAATGAGACCCTCCTTCTAACCACACTAGGTTTTCTCCTAGCAGCCTTCACATGAAGATGTAGAACTCTCTGCTCCTCCTGCACCGTGCCTGCCTGGATGCTACCATGCTCCTGCCTTCATGATAATGGACTGAACCTCTGAACCTGTAAGCCAGCCCCAATGAAATGTTGTCCGTCTTGCCTCGGTCATGGTGCCTGCTCACAGCAGGAAAACCCTAACTCAGACAGTTACTTACGGTAGGGGGTGACTCAAAGGCAGCTGAAAAGCCCATGCAACCCGGGTCAAGACTCATGACGGCTGGGACTCCTCTGAGCCCCTGGGCTTCTCAGAGTCCTCCAAAGGAAACTCTGAGCGATGGTGCTTGTGGATCGGTCCAGTTTCCCTTCCTCAGAAATGTGCTTGTTTACACCTTGAGTCCAGCCTTCCCCGTCACCTCCTGGGGGATGTCACAATTTCTCTGTCGTCCAAAAAGCTGCAAGCTCTGGGAAGGTGGTGCTTTAGACGCAAGCTGACCGCTCTTCCATGTTTCCCTATTAATGTTTCTTCGGTACTACCCTCCAAGCCTCAGGTGGGCTGCAATACGCATCAGGATGTGGTTGCAGTTCCACAGACGGCCTGCAGGCGGCTCTCTCCTGGTCTGGGGAACTTGGTACTATGAGTGCACCCACGTGATTTGAACAAGGCAAGGAAAACTGGGAACCACTGTCAAGAAGTGTGTGTGTGCCTCTTTCACGACACCTCCAAAATTGTTACAAGCCGTTTGGGAACTTCTAGGTCAGCGATAAAAACCTTTAAAGTTTATCAAGGTGTTATTAAAACCTTGGCGTGGTGCTCATGGCTTTGATCCCAGAACTACAGTATGAGGGTAGGGGCAGAGGCAGGCAGATCTTTGGAGCTCTAGGACAACTGACGCTACACAGAACCTTGAATGTGTGTGGTGTGGGGTGTGCGTGTGTGTGTGTGTTAAAAATAAAACCATAGGGCCGGAGAGATGGCTCAGTGGTTAAGAACACCAACTGCTCTTCCAGAAGTCCTGAGTTCAAATCCCAGCAACCACATGGTGGCTCACAACCATCTGTAATTGGATCTGATGCCCTCTTCAGGTGTGTCTGAAGACAGCTACAGTGTATTCATATACATAAAATAAATAACTCTTGAAAGAGTTATTAAAAATAAAACCATAGGGTTGGGGATTTGGCTCAGTGGTAGAGCGCTTACCTAGGAAGCGCAAGGTCCTGGGTTCGGTCCCCAGGCCCGAAAATAAATAAATAAATAAATAAATAAAACCATACCCAAATGTATCAGAATGTGTGCTTGCTTACCATGGAAGGTGTGAAGTCAGCAGGCATCATGAACTCAGTTCTCTCCTGCATTTATATGAGCCACAGACATGGAACTTCTGTGCCTGGGCTTTTGTAGCAAGCAGCTTCAATCAGTCCTGGTAACAGCCTTTTCCAATTGATATATCTGAGTGTTCACCAGCATACATGAACTAAGTAATAATTAATTAATTAGGTAGAGCATTGAAATCAAGGCCTGCAGAGAGCAGGTGCTCGGGTGCAGCAGCAGCTCAGGCAGCCGCTGGGCTACACTGTTTCTTTCTCCTCCCACCTCCTGCTCTCCCCTCCAGGGATCCCAGCGACACTGCCAAGAGCTCCAAGATAAACCCAGAACAGGCCTGTTCTACAGATACAGATCCATATCTGAGTAAGACCTGGGCCACCTGGGCTTCACCTATGACCTTCTGAACGTCAGAGCAAGTGAGAAAGGGCAGATAAGCCAGACCCTACCAGGGCTCCCAAGCTTCCCAAGGCCCCCAGGCCTGCCCTGGCTGACACTCTCTGATCCCACCCAGGGACTGCAGACTCTTTACACAGCCTTGCTGGTGTGTGTGTGTGTGTGTGTGTGTGTGTGTGTGTGTGTGTGTGTGCCTGTGTTCACGCACACCACTGGGCAGGTCCTCATACTAGGAACCCGGTGGGGGGAGATGAGGCATGAGGACCCCGAGCTTCCTCTTTACCTCCCGACCCCCAGCTGTCCCCCAGCTTCACTGCCCACAGCCACTTTAGAAAGTGAGTAGAACCAGAAGAGAGGGCAGCTGGGGAGCCACAGCCTCTCGGGTTTGGGCCTTACCTTGCTATGACCCTGCCCCACAACAGGGCTCAAGCCTCAGAGTGATCCTGGCTCAAGTCCCACCCAAACGGAGCACTTACAGACACCACAGACAGTTGTTTCATTCTTAGTTTTGTTAAAAAACAAAAACAAACAAACAACTCTGATAAATCAGGACTAGGTTTAGGAGTGGTGGTGACGCAGAGAGGCATGGAGAGGGTGGGCTGAGGTGTCAGGGGTGGGGCAGTAGTGTTTCCTCCCTGACCCCTTCGTCCTCTTCTACAACAGACTGCCACGGTCCAGAATAGGTGATTCCTCTACCGTGTCTGTTCAACTGAAGAAAGAAACAGTCAGTTACAACAAGCCACACAATGGGAACACACACACACACAGACACACACACACACAGACACACACACACCCCAAGCCGACACTCACTGTAGGAGGAAATGTCGATCTCATCGGGCAGCTCACTGATGTTGACCTCGAAACGGTCCTGCACATCATTCAGGATCTTGGCATCGTTCTCGTCTGACACAAATGTGATGGCCAAGCCCTTGGTGCCAAACCGGCCCGCTCTGGCCACCTGGAAGGAGAGGTGGAAAACTGCAAGCCTCATAGGGGAGACAGAGGGGAGAGGAAGGGGCACAGCGTGCGCACACAGGAAGTGGGGTAGGGTGGGCAGCTTACCCTGTGCAGGTAGGTGTCGGAGTCCTCTGGCATGTCATAGTTGAAAGCGATGTTCACGCGCTCAATGTCCATGCCACGGCCAAACAAGTTGGTAGCCACAAGAATCCTCCGCTGAAAATCCTTGAACTGCTGATACCGAGAGAGCCTTTGTGAGAGTAAATGAGAGGTTTGAGACGTCGCTTTCACACCGCTTCCTCCCCACACCAGTATACAGATGGAAGTGCCCGCCTGCCCACCTCCAACCCACCTCTCCTCCTGGGGCATCCCGCGGTGGATAGCAATGGCTGGGAAGTTCTGCTCCACTAGAAGCTGGGCCAAGGCGATGCAACGCTGCACGGACTTCACAAAGATCACAACCTGAGGAGCACAGGGGTGACGTATGTGCCAGCTTCCCACAATCCCCATGTGGTTTCGTAAGTTCAGGTGTGTGGGGTTTGCCTGCACACATGCTTGTGCTGTGTGCCCGGTGCCTGTGGAGACGGCAGAGGACACCCGACCCTCTCCCGCCAACTGTAATTACATGATTAAGAGCTGACGTGGGTATTGAGAATTGAACTTGGGAATCCCTGGAAGAACAAAAGTGTTTGTAACTTCTGAGCCACTTCCTCAGCCCAGAAACCTCACTTTTGAAGTTTTTTAAATGTATGCATGTGTGGTTTTGTGCATGTGTGTCAGGTGTATGCAGTGCACTCTCACAACAGTGTGTTGAATTACCTGGGCCCAGTTACATGGATAGGTGCTGTGAACTCAATGTGCATCCTCTGGAACAGCAGAAAGTTTGAGACAGGGTTTCTCTATTAGCCCTAATTGTCCTGAAACACATTATGTAGACCAGGCTGGCCCCAAACCTGCACTTACCTATCTCTGTCTAATTCTTAGAATTAAAGATGTATGCTAACACATCTGGCAGAATTTTGATTTGTTTTTCAAGGCAGCACTTCTCTGTGTAGTCCTGGCTGTCCTCCAACTCGCTCCGTAGACTTTAAGAGCTGCCTGCCTCTGCCCCCTGAATGCCGGGTTTAAAGGAAGGCATGTGTTTCTAGAAGAGTTCCCCAATCCCTCATTCCAACTCAAATCTCTCTACACAAATGGTATTCTCTGCTCCTCAACCTGACTGCATGTACATGTAGGCCTTAATTTCCAACATCCTGGCCTCTGAGCTGCAGACATGAAACCTCAAACCAGCACACACATGGGAGAGTCCACCTCTAGAACATTCTAAGAACTAGTCTAACAAACCAAATGATTCTCTTCACACACACGGCCAGCCCAGCACAGGGCTGCCCTGCCAGGCTCTTAGGTGAGTGCCAGGTACCTGGGAATCTCTTGTCCACTTTCTGAGGCCATCAGTACTTTACCTCAGCTCTCACCCAACTTCATCTTCCCATTCGGACTTGCTCCACCGCTTCACCTCTTCACCTACATGGCCTGTCAATCACAGGCTACTTCTACATAGGCTTCTGCCACAGCTGGAGACGGGCAGTGCTCATGTCCACAGACCCTCAATACTGACCTGGTTGAACTCGAGGACATCGAGAAGGTCAAAGAGCTTCCGGTTCTTCTCGTTGTCCTTCAGTTTCACGTAGTATTGCTGCAACCCGTGCAGCGTCAACTTGGTCTCGTCATCCACGAAGATCTCCATAGGCTGAGGGGGAGGAGGGGTGGGGGCAGGAGGAGGGCAGAGTGGGGGGGTTAAACCTGGGGGGGTGGAGGACGCTGATCTCCAATACACCCCATGGAAAGATGGGGAGGAGAGAGAAGACTGAAAACCCCTCCCCACCACAAAGAACACTCTGTACTGAGGTCTCTTTCCAGCTAGATCTGGTAGCATCCACATCAGCTGAATTTTAAGCCCAATCAATTAAATGGTTAGGGATGGGAGCTCTGTACAGAGCAAGGTGCCGGTTGCCAGGTAGAGGTGGTGGAGGAAAGGCAACAGGGCATGGTCAGAACACCCAGGAGAGGCAGTGATGTCACCACAACAGGACAGGGACAACTGACCCACTCATTTGTCCTCTCTGCACTTCAGCAAATGTCCTCGAGACCAGAAGGTCACATTGGACACCACCAAAGCCGTTCACTAGCTGGGCATTGGCAGCACACTGACCCAGCTCCTCTGGAGGGCTGAGGTAGCACACCTCTAAGATGTTATCAAGGACACCTGCTCTGAACCACCAGATCAGGTTTGGAAGAGAATGGTCTCTAAATTCAGTCAAAACCATCTACATTTCAGGGATTGGGAACAATGAAACTGCAGCCTCCCTCACCCACACCTGCCATGGTCAGTCCAGGCCACCTCTCCGAACTCAAGCTCAGCACAACTTTTTGTCCCTTCCTCTCCTCTCTCTGGGCACCAGCAACATCCTAAGCAGCTCCTTCTGACCTGACCCTCTGAGTTCCCACCCCGCGCAGATGCCCTCAGATCTCCATCACTGAGCCTGCCTGCTTTCCTCAACTCTTAACTAAAGGGCATAGCTTTTCCTTCTCTCCCCACCTCCCTCCTCCCTCCTCCCAGCAGCTGAGAATTACAGCTTGGCTGTCCTGTTTTCCTCTTCAGTTCCAATACAAAGACCTTTTAGCATCAGAGGTGACAGGGCAATGGGAAGGAAATCGCCCTACATTTTGTAGAGTCCAAACAAGCCCACCCACCCCTACCCTTGAAGGGAAGGAAGGAGCATGCATATTCAGTTAGTCAACTCCAGGCTGGACTCTTTCCACTCTACACTGTCTTGAAACGGTTTACATAGAACCAGGGACCAGGGCAGGGACCACAGAAACCTCTTCCAGAACATAGGCTCCCCAAGTAAGTCCTGCAGCTGCCTCCTAATTCTGCCCCAAGCCCAGCCCAAGAGAAGGCCATCTTCTCAAGGGAAGGGTGAAGGACCCACTACTCAGTCTCGGCACTGACACACACTTGGTCGCTGTCAGCACAGCTTCCCATTCGACATTTCCCATAACCTCGTATTTAAAAAAAAAAAAAAAAAAAAAAAAAGAGAGAGAGAGAGAGAAAAAAAATCCACCATCCCACTCAGGACACCCCTCCCCCAACAAGTATGGGGAAAATGGGGTACAGCACATTAGGTTCAGGAAAAAGAGGCTGGATTGGTCCTCAGCATCCTGGTCAGGCTCCCCGTGGCCTCCGCTGCTGCTCCACTGTCGCAGGTCTGCGTTCTGCCGCCGCGCCTCAGTGCTTCTCTGCTGCCAGCTCACATCAACCAAGGCTCCGATGGGCGCAGGGAGGTATGGGCAGGAAGGAGTAGGGGACTTGGGGCTGAGGTGCCAAAGGCCCCCGCTCCTGGAGGTTGGGAGGGGCCGATTCATGGTGCTGTTTGTCTGTTCTTCTTCTGGACAGGACCTGCACCTGACTGTCCCTCTCTCTCTCTCTCTTTCTCCTGCCACTGAGATGAACGAGTTTCGGTGAGCAGAGACTCCAGCTGAATGCTCCAAGCCACCTGGAGGGTGCGTGGCTGAAGGGGGTGTGTAGGAGGCGATGGGAGGGTGGTAGGGCACAAAATTTTGCCCTACCCCCAAAGGGAGAAGAGGTTCAAAAATGTCGTGATTAAAAAATGTCAAACACTACCCGCTCTCACGTTAACCCGACCAAGTCTTCCGGAGTTTCCCTGGCACGCGCAGACCCTACTGCTAACTGTCTCTGCCTCTGTGTTTTTCTTCAAGGAGTTGTTGCTCCCAGACGGGCACAAGCTCCCTTCTTGGTGCTTGAAGGACAAGGGAGTGTGGAGGAAGAGGGCGAGGGGGGAGGAGGCGGCGGGCGGGGAGTGGAGGGAGAGAAGGTAGAAGGTATTTACATCTTGCATGAACTTGCGGCACACTGGGCGGATCTCTTTGCTCAAGGTAGCACTGAACATCATGACCTGCTTCTCATGGGGGGTCATGCGAAAAATTTCCTGGACATCCCGACGCATGTCTGCAAGGAAAACATTCACACATGAGTCTGTGGCCTAAACCTGGTGAGAAGCCATTGCAGAGGTGTGGCGTTTCCGTGCTCTCAGTGACAAGTCAGGCTTTGTGGTGCTCGCCTGTAATTCTAGTACTTGAAAGGGCCAGGACCAGAAGCTGTGCATTGAGTAACAGCATGGAAAAGGCAATGCACTTAGGAAAGACTTGAGGTCAAGTTCCACTCCTGCGCTCAGACAAGAAATACGACCAAACCCAAAGCCCCAATTTACAAAATGGGGACAAATCTCACGAGAGGCTCAGGGAACAGTGACCCTTAAACATGGAGTATGAGTCTGGACAGAGGCCCAGCAGTTAAGGGCACCTGCTGCTCTCCAAGAAGACCCACGTTAGGTTTCCAGCTCCCACAACTGCCTGTAACTTAGCTCCAGGGGTTCAATCCTCTGCAGGCACAAGCATGCACGCACTCATACACATTTAAAATAATAAACTTACATCTGTAATCTCAGGACTCAGGAGGTAGATAGGCAGATCTGAGTTTGAAGCCAGCCTGGTCTCTAACATAACAAGTTCCAGGCTATACAGTGAGACCAATACACACACACACCGTCCACGAGACAACACACACCTCTAAAGGCCCTTTCCTGAGCTCCTCTTCCTACCCAAGGAGCACGTACTCTACACTGGTCCACTGTGCCTTCGGCCTCGTACACCCTATGCAGACAGAAAGAAATGGCCTGATGCCACCATCAGTGCCATTTTGGGACAGCCAAAGGCCATTTAGAAACACTTCTTTCTAGAGCTACACTCTTTTCTACTCTCTCAACTCACCAAAACCAACCCCGCCCCCTTTAAAGATAGGGCCTCACTACCCTTGGGATTAAAGGCATATTAAGCCTCTTTTTAAAAGGTTATTCAGGAGTTTCTCTGTTCAGTCCTGGATGTCCTTGAACTGACTCTGATAGACCAGATGGACCTCCAACTCAGACTCACCGGCCTTAGACTCTTGAAGTGCTTGGATTAAAGGCAAGTGCAGTCACCAGGACCTGGATTCCATTATTCTTTTTTTTTTTTTAAGATTTTATTCATTTATTATATATAAGTACACTGTAGCTGTCTTCAGATACACCAGAAGAGGGCATCGGATCTCTTTACAGATGGCTGTGAGCCACCATGTGGTTGCTGGGAATTGAACTCAGGACCTCTGGAAGAGTAGTCGAGTGCTCTTAACCGCTGAGCCATCTCTCCAGCCCCCATTATTCTTTATTTGTATCATGTATGTAGGTGTTTTAGCTTGCACATACATCTAAGTAACATGTATTTGCTCAGTGTTCAAAAAAGCCCAAGGAGGGTTTCAGGTGCCCCTGGAAACTGCAGCTATACAGTGGGTCATATGCTGCCATCTGGATGCTGGGAATGAAACCCAGGTCCTCTGCAAGAGCAGCCAGAGCTCTTAACTAACAAGCCATCTCTCCAGCACTCCCCAGTGAAACTCATAATGAAATTTTCTTTTAACCCCACATGGCACACTACACCACCAGAATGTGTGATCTCTTGTGAACATTTACCAGATACTTCCAGAATTTAACTCCAGAAACCTGCACATCTATGAATCCTGGTCGCACATGCTATACTGGGATACAAGGGCAGGCACCTGCTGCTCTAGTTTAACCCCCAGCACATGGTCCATCCCTAAGAAGGGGCAGTGGTGATGACGTATCAGCACATTCCGTCCCCTGCTACAGAAAGGAGAGCACAAGGCTGGGCGCACCGCCTCACTGCATGCACAGCACCACAGCACCAGGGGAAGCAGCCCGGAGCCATCAGTCATGGGTGATAGATGAGGGTCGTCCTTGCACACAGTGCTCCTATATCAAACACACATCATTTGGCTCCAAAGGGCAGCTCCCTAAACCACCTGAGCTGGGGCCGGGCACACCACTCACCGAGCTGTTCAAGCATCTTGTCACATTCGTCCAAGATAAAGTGTTTAATGTGTTTGAGGTTCAGGCTCTTATTTCGGGCCAGGGCTAGAATTCGGCCAGGAGTCCCCACAACAATGTGTGGGCAGTTCTTCTTCAGCACCTCTTCATCCTTCTTGATAGACAGTCCGCCAAAAAACACTGCCACCTGCCGGCCAACAGGAAAGTCTCACAAGAAAGGAAAATGTTCCAGTCTCCCAGAGCTCCCATTCTCTCCCCATCCCTCTGTCTGAGACAAGGCCTCACTGTATAGCCCTCCCTGGTCGGCCTAGAACTCACTTTGTACATCAGCCTGTCTGTTGCCCAAGGGCAGGTTAAAGGCAATGGGCCACCTTGCCAATACCAGTGCGTCCATTCTGCAGTTGACTGTAAACCAGCCATCAGCTGTCAGGCCTCCAGTAAGAAACAGAGTGACTTGCTCACCATGGCAGGGCTAACGGGGAAGGGCGGGGATGACATTCAGCTTCTCTGCCTCCACTCAAACTCTAAGGCAGGATCACTCTACACAGCCCTAGCTGGCCTACACAATGAGGCACAGGTGACTCCAAAGTCACAGCCTCCTTTACAAATGAAGAAAGCAAGAAGCCCCCAAGGAAGGGTGAGGTGCCAGCAAACAAACAAAAAACCCACAAGCAAGCTTTCCTAACTGAGGACAGTCTAGC
This sequence comes from Rattus rattus, assembly GCF_011064425.1. Taxonomy (NCBI): domain Eukaryota; kingdom Metazoa; phylum Chordata; class Mammalia; order Rodentia; family Muridae; genus Rattus; species Rattus rattus. The sequence continues at coordinate 7,846,960 of NC_046171.1, read as the reverse complement.
TGGCCTGCAGCCTTTGCTTCCTCCTGAGATAAAGGTCACACCACTAGTGCAAACCACTAGGTGAGTGCTGACCTGTGAGCTCTGACACTAGGTGAAACGCCTGGACTTGTTCAATTTCAGGGGGACAGAAATCACCAGGAAGCTTCCTCTGTGGTGACCTCTTCCTTTTCTCAATAGAGTCACGAATGGTTAACACGTGCACACAGGAGCATTCCTTTCCAAAGTGTGTTAGCAGGTATCAACTAAGCTTGCAGACAGAAGTTTTGGTCTGTTGCAGATGCTGAGGGGAAAGCAAGCTAAACCTAACTAAGGGAGGCACTAGACTGCCCCCTAGAGGACACTTTGTTGCAGAACCAAGGAAAAGTACAGATAATTCTGATTTTATGACTATGTAGTTAACTGATGGGGTGGGGTGGGGTGCTTGGCCTAACTAGCTACTCTGCTGACTTGAATACCAAACCTGGCCTCATACTTGATCCCAACCCTCAGAGCATTCTGAGTAACACAGGGTGTTGTGGGACCAGAGAGGACTGCAGCTTCCTGGTAAATGGTTTGCAATTCTCCCCCTCGGTTTTGAGACATTAGCCTAGGGCAGCCTTCAACTCCAGCAAACTCCCACCTCAACCTCCCAAGCCCTGGGTTACAGGAATGAGCCATGGACAGCTTCAGTTTCCAACTATTAGATTCACCCAGAAGGACCACTCAGCCAAAGAACTGCAAGTCTATTCATTTCTTGGCAGCGTATGATAACTACCTACAACCAGAGGCACAGACACACAGACAGAAGCACAGACACAGACAATGCCTCCAGATCACAAACTATTTTCAAAATCCTAGGAGGAAAAAAAAATATAAATACGCTACAATGTTTCTCAAAGAGGCCAGGAAGCTTGCACGGAGACAGGTTAGGAAAACAATGTCAATGCTTGGTTATGCAGAGCAATGGGGACCTCGGAGATCACAAGATTTCTGGATTCCTTTAGCATTTTGCACACTGCCTTTCCTTTTTCTCTTCTTCCACAATTCCCTTTTTTAAATGTCATGCTGGGTTGGACATGGTTGTGGAGATGGTGACACCCGGAAGAGGCAAAGAAAGGCAGGGCTGACTTGGAGGCCAGCCCAGGATACCTCTACCGAGCAAGTTTCAGGACAGCAGGGTTACACAGGAAAATCCTGTGGTGGGGTACGCACATATAAGCTGTATATGTAACAATATCTTATTGTGTATACATGGTTTGTGGGTGTGGGGGAAGTGAACGTGAGAGTTAGAGGACACTGTGGATCTGGTGCAAACCTTCCATGGTTCTGAGGGAAGGATGCAAGTCATCTTCAGGCTTCTGCAGCAAATGCTTTTACCTGAGCCATTTCTCTGACCCCCACTTTGATTTTAAAGAAACTATTCTCAGTTTCTGGTTCTGCGTCAAAATTACAAGTTCCTTTAAAGCATACAGTGAAGGCTGAAGAGATGGCTCAGTGGTTAAGAGCACTGACTGCTCTTCCAGAGGTCCTGAGTTCAAATCCCAGCAACCACATGGTGGCTCACAACCATCTGTAATGGGATCTGATGCCCTCTTCTGGTGAGTCTGAAGGCAGCTACAGTGTACTTATATATAATAAGTAAATAACCCCCCTGCACTCAAGCAGCAGACAGATGATGGCAAGCACTCGTCCCTGGTGACATGCTGCCTCACCCAAGCAAAACTACACTCTCTATTAAAAATAAAAAAAGTGACCCAAGGGCCCCCACCTAACCAGAATAGGAAGTCCACATACATCTCTCCACTCAGGGCCAGGTTACAACTACTTTCAAACACAGCAGGCCACATACGTCCAAGCATAGAAATAAATAATCTCCAAGTTCCAAAAGGATGCCAAGTACAAGGCCATACCACATCCCTTCATAGAAGACACATGCCACTTGTTATGACCAAGAAAGCACCAAACGTTCCAGTTAAAGTCCACACCAGAGTGGTTCTAAGAGCATCTAGCTTCCTCTGGCCACATACACTCCCAAACTCTCAAGCAATCTACCCAGCAATACAGGAGAAGAGAACAGAGGCCAAGCCAGGTGGCAAAGGCCTGTCCCAACTACTTAGGAACTGGCGTGGCAGGAGCCTCAGGCAGGTTCAAGGCCTGCGGCCTGGGCTAAGAGTGCCAGGCCTCCCAGGATAACCTGGTTACAAGACAATCCTGGACATAAGAACAAAGGGGCCTGGAGGTAGCTCAATTCCAGACTGAGTAGCTCAAAGCTCTGGAATGGAATTTTTAATACCGAAACCCAACTAATTACAGAGTGCTGCGATGGCGTCACCTAAAGTTATGAACTCTCAGGAAACACGCAGACTTATTTATTCACAGTGTGGAACCTACAAAGGCAGTTACAGAAAGGCCTGGCATTGACTCAAGTCTCATGTGCCCAGCCTGCAGGAACGCACCACTGACAGCACAGGTCCCCTACAGAGCTCCTCAATGCCTGAGGACAGCCAACTGTTGGCCCACAAGTTCCCAGTGCCTCTGCCTCCCCACAGCCTCCCTGACCCAGGTTTCTTTGCCCCCTTACCTTGACATTCGGCATGTACTTTGAGAAGCGCTCATATTCCTTGCTGATCTGGAAAGCCAGCTCCCTGGTGTGACACATCACCAGCACTGACACCTTTGAGGGAGCAAATGGAGACAGACACAGTAAAGTCAGTCCCGCATCTGGCAACTTGTCGATGACAGCAGTTTCTTTAAACCATTATGCCCACACTGCTACAGAACATTCCCCCTGAACTGCCGGAGGAGACCAGCTCTGAGAGCACACACAGCCAGAAACAGCCTCCTGGTGGTTCAACCTCAACACCCTCTCCAACACTGCCCCCAACATACCTGCCCAGTAACTGGCTCCAGCTGCTGCAGTGTGGCCAAGACAAACACTGCTGTTTTTCCCATGCCTGACTTGGCCTGGCACAGGACATCCATCCCCAGAATGGCCTGGGGGATGCATTCATGCTGGACTAGAGGGGAAAGGAGAGAGATTTTTATTTTACACCATGCCAAGCCCCCTCCTTCCCAGCCGATGTGTCACATTTTACCTGACCCCATCCTTTCTCTGATCCCCTCAGACACCCAAATCAAACCCTCCTACCTGTGCCCCAGCTCCCCAGTGCTACTAAGACCCCCCTTTTTTTTTTTTTATTAACTTGAGTATTTCTTATATACATTTGAGTGTTATTCCTTTCCAGGTTTCCGGGCAAACATCCCCTCCCCTTCTTTATGGGTGTTCCCCCCCCATCCCCCCCTTGCCGCCCTCCCCCAACAATCTAGTTCACTGGGGGTTCAGTCTTAGCAGGACCCAGGGCTTCCCCTTCCACTGGTGATCTTACTAGGATATTCATTGCTACCTATGAGGTCAGAGTCCAGGGTCAGTCCATGTATAGTCTTTGGGTAGTGGCTTAGTCCCTGGAAGCTCTGGTTGCTTGGCATTGTTGTACATATGGGGTCTCGAGCTCCTTCAAGCTACTAAGACCCCTCTTGAACCTACCAATGGTTCACCTTCAATGTTCTTGGCTATCTTTATTTTTTCTTATAGCGTAACCATCAATGAATCTGAGTGACTGCCACAGACTATTTCTCCTACATAGGTTGCTGGGCTTTGGGATCATGTAACCCTGCCACCTTGAACAAAATGAAGGACTTGGTACCTAACCCAGAAGCCATAGAAGCTAACTTCTTTAAACAGATCGTTACGGTTTCCAGGGACCACTGTCAGCCTGGCCCAAAAGAGGGGAACTAAAGGTCCAACCAGGCCCTGAGAGTCCAAATAGCCAAAAAGGTGAAAATCAAAGAAAAACAAAAAACAAAAAACCAGGCAAAAACAAAACCTCTTCGGCAGCTAACATTTTGAGTGCATTCTCAGAGCTTGGCCTAACCTAAATAAATTCAGATCTTATGAACCAAGACACGAACCACATCTGTCTTGCATCCCTGAAATGCTAAATAAGGTCTCTAGACCCAACAATAAAATGTACCCTCTGATGGATGCTCAAAGCCACAGTCAACAATGGCCCGGAGCAACTCTGGCTTAAGTAGGAAATCTCGAAAGCCGGAGCTGTGGATGGATACATAGGAGCCCTTGACGTCTTTCTTGGCGGGAGCTTCGGTCCCATCTGCCCCGGCGGCCGTCTCCACCTCATCATCTTCATAGTCCAAGAGCTCATTGTCCACATCGTTCTCTGCCATAATCCGGCCGGGGGGGGGAGAAGGGAGGTCTCTGAGTTAGGTGTCCCAGAGCAGGTAAGAGGAAGAAAGGGGAAAGAGAGGGGTTGGAGAACAGCAAGGGAAAAGACACCAGTTTCTGACAGAAGAGCTGGGAGAAGGGACGACAAAAAAAAAAAAAAAAAGAAAGAAAAAGGAAAAACTAATCAGTCATGATCTGACTCCTCACTTCTCATCCATCCCTACACCCTTCCTATTTTCTCTAAACTGTGAAGCCTTTGTCCCGAAAGAAAAGTTAACGGAGACAGACAGACAGACAGACAGACACACACACACACACACACACACACACACACACACACACGAGACATAAAACGGAACACCAGACGGGAGAGACAGAGAGTGGCTTCGACCGCCAACCAGATTTTGGATCACACTTCGACAAGGCGGGAGCGAGGATGAGCGTGACTAACGACTCACACGAGGGTGGAGAGACAAAGGACAAGAGAAGACAAGAGAGGCTGCGCTTCCCCCTGTCACCTCGCGGTGTTGAGCCCCAACGTCAGCCATCAGTCAAGGGTGATAGATAAGGGTCAGCACCGCGCGCAAAGCGCTCACTTCCCAATTGCAAACATCATGTGGCTGCCGCTATTCACTTGCTCAGGAACACCGGAGGGCCCATCCCGGCGGCGCACACCCGTGATTCCCAGTGCCGGGAAGCAGAAGCAGGAAGGAAGGGGGTGGGGAGAGCCTATGGTATTTAAACGGTGGCTGCAAGGGTATGAATGGCTCCATTAAAAAAAGAAAATTCTTTTTTGAAAAGGCTGGGTGTCTGGCTCAATGAAGGTGCTCGCTTAGCAACGCGAGAGGCCGCAAGGATCGGCCCAGCGCCGCCACAATTAGTTTTAATAGTCACATTAAGGAATTAAGGTCGCAGCTGAGGACGATGCAGCCTTTAGAGTGGTCTTAAAAGCGAACGCCTCGCAGTGCCCTCGGAAGTTTCCCGGAAAGCTTCCAGGAAACCTTCCCGACTACTGCGCCGACACCATTGGTCAAGCACGGAGATAGCCATTTACAGAGAGCTCCAAATAAGGGAGCGTAAGCAGGGGGTCAGAGGGTTGAATGGGCCCCGAGGCAAGATCCTTCCCATCCCTGGCGGACTAAGAAAAGGCCCGGAGGGGAGATGCGAGGGGCCCCGCCCTCCTCCTGGCGCCGCCTCCGGCCGCCGCGGCCTCGGGTGGGCAAAGGACCCACTGGAACATCCAGGAAACGAGGAACACAATGGCGGCCGAGGCCACCATTTTGGATCGTCCCCCGCCTGTCTCCCAGCTCCCCCACCAAGATTTGCTCTCAGAAAGGGATGAAAACAATGGAACTGAGCGTTCGCCTACGCGCCGGCGGCCACACCACCGGCCGGGCACGGGGTATCAGGGGCCCGCGCGGCGGGACGAGCCGCGGGGCGGGCAGATGGCGGCGGATAGTACACAAGGCCGAGCTTACCTAAGCACTGCGAGCGTGTATGGCGGCAGCAACAGGGACGGAGGCGGGAAGCTGCCTTCACTTCCGGTTCCAGTCTCGCCCCGGCCTCCCGCCTTCCCGACCGCCAGGGCGCATGCGCGGGGTGCCGGAAGGAGGCCTCCGGCGGCGCGCTCTCCGCGGCTGGCTTTGCAGAATGCCCACTTGAAGTTAAGCTTCTGACGCCCCCTTCCGTCGCCGGCAGCAAGAGCGCGACAGGAAGCTCACATCTCTCCCCATCTGATCTCCCCATTTTGTTCTTCTACGCTTCTGCACACCCTCCGACGGTCGGCTTTACTTTTGTTCTGTTTTGTTTGCCACGCCAGGCTTCTCCCTGGGCGCCTCTCTGTGGGCATGCAGGACTCCGCGAGCAGAGTGGGAAGCGTTCTCACGGGGTCCTTAGCCTCGTAGTCAAGGTGACCTGAGAGCGGCTAAGTCTGGCCTCTACTGGGGGGGGGGTGTCCGGTACGTGACCACGCCCATTACAGTTGTGCAGAGAATCGGCCGGATTTACCCAAAATTATATTGGGAGATGGAGGCTTACATTCTGTCCAGGTGCTAAATAAATGGTGGAGTTTGAGGGTTATGCACCTTTCCATAATTATTACTAACTAGAGCAGCAGAATGGTCTCAGTTCCATTATTCAGCCTGGAATTTGTCCCCCCCTAAGTAGTTGGTATTCCCTTTGAGGTGCTACACAGGTCAGAAGTGATGACCTGTTGCCTTTCTGCAGAAACATAAGCAGGTGCTTTCCCTATTGAGCATACTTGAAAGTAATACTAAGTAACACTAAGTAAGTATCATTGTTGCCAACCAGCCCGCTGTGTCCTGCTCAACGGATAAGCTCCCTGGGCTGGGGCTTGGTAGCTTTTGATTCCTCAGCCATTTGACAGCTGTAAGCAGCAGGCTGGCAGGTTTTATATAAATCAGAAAGTGGGGATTCCTCCGTCCCTGGTAACTTAGTAAGAGCTGTAGCTCCAGACAGAGAGGTACCTTTGGCTTTGAAGAGTTTCCAGGAACTCTTCTAGTGACCTAGTTGGAAAGCTCTCAGCCGCTTTCTTCCAGTTACTGGACCTAATGTGGCAGCACGAGGACGGAGGCATAGTAAGGTTTGTCCCAAGTGAGCCAGGCTTTACAGCCAGCAAAGGGCGTTTGCACCAACCTGGGCAAACAGGGAACTCATGCAAATGAAGACTTACATTTGCACCAATCATAATATATCCCTTTGGCACCAGTCATAACACATCCTCCTGCTAGGGGACTATGGGAAGGACTGTGGGAAGTTCCACCATGCCACTGGGGAGGACAGGGGAGACACAAACAGTCCTGGCTGAGCTGCAGGAGTTGGAGCAATTAGCTGCCATCACTGTGTGGTTTTTCTCAAAGCCTTTATAGAGGATTCAAAATGGCCGGTCTGGCTGGCTGTTTGAATGACAGTCCTGGTTAAGGTAGCCAAGGGAGGAAGGGATTGTCTAACAACTAACTGTGGTTTTAACAATGCTTAAAACCTGGACCACTGGCCCAGAGCAAGGTGAGTCCCTCTCAACTGTTTTACCATTTTTTTTCTTCCTTTCTCTGTTAGTGAGTTTGAGTCTGTTATATAGCCTAGACTAGCCTCAAACTCTCAATTCTCCTGCCTCCACCTTCAAATGCTGGGATTAGGCATCATGCCCCGCTCTAGTATTCCTATAAACATAAAAAACAGGGAAGTAAAACAAGATGGCTAAAGCCATAGAGCTATCAGGGTAACACCAGGGTGTAAGCGCCCCAATTTCCCATCAAGTGTGTCCCTCCTCTTTAAAAATCTGCTTGCTTTTCTATAGCTCTTTCCTCTGAATTAAAACATCCCCTCCTGATGAGAGTGGAGAAGGCTCATGAAATTCAGAACAAAGTTGCAGGAGACGGACCCTTTCTCCCAGATTATGTCACCAGTAAATAGCTCCTGGTGACAGGACTCTCTTTGGGGGTTCTATGTACAAGTCATGTAGAGGACAATGGTGATGGACAACTCTTTGATGCAAAGCTGCTCCAGCCTCACTCCTGTAAGAAACCTATCATCCACAATACTGCCAATAAGTCCCATGAGCCCCTTGGTGTGCCAGGCGAGACTTGGGTGATAAAACTTCTTTGGTGTCTCATGACTGACTTATTTGTCTAGGCTTTTGTTAATGTCTCCCTACAGAAAAGTCATGTAAGAAAGGACTATAGGGGGCTGGGGAGATGGCCCAGTGGTTAAGAGCACCAACTGCCCTTCCAGAGGTCCTGAGTTCAATTCCTAGCAACCCCATGGTGGCTCACAACCTTCTGTAATGAGATCTGATGCCCTCCTCTGGTGTGTCTGAAGACAGCTGCAGTGTACTTATTTATATGTAATAAATAAATTTTTAAAAATAAAAAAAAAAAGGACTATAGGTTACCTCATTGATTCAAGTTTGGGGTGACATGAGTTGTGAAAAGAACCGATACAAGAATTGGCATCAAAGACCAGCAGTGTCCCACCCCCGAGCATCTTTTTATTCCAAAGTATTTGGCAACTGCGGATCGTGTGCCAAGTGCTATCCTAGGCTCCAGGGTCACAACGACCTTATCATCAGATACATAATGAGAGCCAATACCCAAACATAATGTCAGGCCAGGCATGGTGGTGCCAGTCTTCCGGGGCAGCCCCTTTGCAGTGTTTTGGAAACCATATAAATGCAGAACTCTGAGGCCAGTGAACCAAAATGAGCAATGGTGAGGCAAAAGGCGTCTGCTTTCACTGACAACTGACTCATTCACCGGTATTTTATTGACACTCCACTGTTACATAGGGAGGAGAGGTGTTGAGGGCAAAGAAAGGAATGCATGCATGAATGTCACAGATCTCTTCAGCTCCAGGAAGCAGCAAGCTTTGGGGAAACAGAGGAAAAGGGAGGCACCCATGAGAAAGATCAGCTTGGGAGCAACAAAGAGAGGTGCTAAGAGGTTCCATATATATTTGGAATTCTGAGAGAGGGGCTAAATGACATTGTTACTCAACTGCTCAGGCAGCACGCATGATGTGCCAGGGGAGAGCCAGAGAAACAAATTAGAAACAAAATAGGATTACTAGAGTTACAGTGACTAAGCAGAGCTAGAATGTCAGGAAACAGGATTAGGATTCTGGCAGGCAAGCAGAGTGCGGTCATAGTATGGGCTAGCCATTTATCCAACCACAGCCACTACCCATCTGGAACTATGCTGAACTCTCATAGGATGACTCGCGGCAGCCTCCTTACAAAGCAAGCCATTGTCACTGTCACTCCAGCTACAACGATGAGGACACCGAGGCTTCCAGGTTAAACAGCTTGTCCCAGTTGTGCAGCCAGCAAGGAACAGGGGTGAGAGAGGAACAGAAGTCGGCCAGCTCTGAAGTCAGGGTGCTTTTCACACTCCCCATCACCACGACATACATTTCTCAGAGGGATCCATCTGGTGGGGATGGCTTGGACATTCGTTAGTATAGATGTCATGGGACGTAGATATTCCGGTCTGAACAGGCTATTTGTAAGTCTCATGGGAAGAATATTAGAACCTGCCAGGTAGATTTGGCGGTAGGTGGGGGATGGTGCTATGGATTGAGCCCAGGGCTCTGTGCATGCAACACAGGTGGTTTTGCTGATAGAAGGAGTCACTCTAGGGATGTGTCCCTAAGCAAGGGTTCTAGACAGTAATCCGATAGTTGGGGTGGACCTGGGGTCTGACGTCACAGACCATGCCGAGAAGCTGAGTCAGGACTCGCTCCCGATTTCTCTGCTGGGAGCTCTGCATGCCCTGAACCTGACGTCTCGTGGCCTGCTCCACCTCAGCAGACAGGTTCCCCTGAGAGCCCATGGCCTGGGGGAGGGGGAGGGAGTGGAGGAGAGAAAGAAGAAAAAGCAGACACAGAGAAAGGAAGGTCCCGGCTTGTAGAAGGAAGGATCCTGAATGAGGTCTGGGAAGCCTTTTCAAAACTATTCCCACCCCACAAAAACATGTAGACATCAAGCAGGTCAGCATAATCGCTACTTCTGAGACTGTAAAATCCCCACCTCCACACCACAATGACCATAAAACTGTCCCCACCATCAGGGTTTCCACACTCCACACAGACTGTGAAGGCTGCCCCCACAAGTCTCATGTACCCTTTAAAACCCCCAGACCTTACAGATAACTGTCAAAGCTTTACCAATGTGTGGTCCCTGTCAGGGCCTCCTCAGCTCTCAGACACCCTAACTTCTCGTTGAGTCACCTACATACATCTTACAAGAGGCACCCACAATTTGCACTGGGGTGAGTCCATCCCTGCTCCCCACAACTCACCGCCTGCTGCTTGCTCTGGAACTCCTGCTCACGCTCCCTGCGGTATTGCTCCACCTCCATTTGAGCCTCCTCCTTCGCCTGCTTCAGTCGCCGGGCCTTCCCTAGAGGCAGAAGGACAGTGAGTATACACACACACACACACACACACACACACACACACACACACACACACACACACACACAGGTGTATTCGTGGGATCACTACCCTCCAGAAAGTTATTCAGTCTCCCGTCAAATGCTAGACTGTAAAACCCACCCGTTTCTTCTATCCTAATAGCCTCAGTCCCCCGATCTGACCTCATTGTCCTTGGGACTCAAATGTCTGTTATTCCGTATCCCTAAATTCTCCTTCCAGACTCCTAAGAGAGGAAAGAGGTGGCTCACTCTTCCTGGCATCGGCCACCTTCTCCGCTGCCCGCTTCTCAGCCTGGAGGAGCTGCTGGATACCCTGGGACTGACTGGCCATTTTTGTCACTAGAGAGGATGCTGTTCCGAAGGCGACCAAGGTACCAGTCGGCTCCCACCCTCCAGCGCCTACTCCTCCGGTCCCTTGATGCGATCCTCCACTCCCCCTGGGTCTTAGTGCTCCCGTTTTCACTCAGTCTCCTGCACCGGGTGGGTGTCTCATCCTCACACCGATGACTGGTCCTCCTCTCGAACCTCACTGATGTAGTATCCTAAACGGCCGCCCGAGGGCAGCAGAGACCAGCCCTGTGCTCACTACGCAGCAGGTGCAGGGCCTCTCCGTGTCACCAGGGTCCATAGAGATGGGACTGGGGGAAGCGGAGGGCAGCGTTTGGGTGGGAGGAGATCTTGATTGGTGGTCTCGAAGGAGACACAACACAAAGGCGATGAGAATGGTGTGGGAAGGTAAGAATGTGCTTGGGCACAGTACGCTGGGTTTCACTTATCACTCCCAACTCTGTGTCTCCACGCCTCCCTCCGCCCTTCCCCCGCTTTTCAGCCTCCATCTTCTCTTTAGACACCTCCCCCCCCCAAAACAGAACGTCTGCATACATCCCCCTACCCTGTCCTACGTTTGCCTTGTTAGTGTCTACTCATGTGTTTTTCTTTTTGGATTTACCCATATACTTGGCCTCATTGTGATTAGATGGGGGGGGGTGTTTTGAGACAGGGTTTCTCTCCATAGTTCTGGCTGTTGCGGCAGCTCGCCCTGTAGACCAGGTCTGCCTCCGCCTCCCTTCGGAACCTCGCCTCTAATCTTCCGCTTGCAGGTGGAACCTATATCGCAAATTGTCTTGTTTCCCCTCCGGAGGCCTAATCATGAGTCACCCAGTCGGGGCGGAACAATTTCCGGGATGGGAGCCACACAGTTCATTTCCGCCCGACACTTGCGCGTGTGCCTGCGCCATTTCCTGCAGCCTTGCGTGCCTCCTCCCTCCACACCTCCCTTCTCCGAGCGTCCTTAAACCCAGGCCTCCGGCCTCCGTCTCTGAGGGTCCTTGAGGGGGGCGGGGAGCAGGTCTGATGAGTAACCCCTCCCCCCAGGCCCCAGAGGAAGAAGCCTCTACGTCTGTCTGTCGGGTACATTATATTCCATTTCTAGATCGCTCTTTGAATTCGTGACTTTTCTTCAGATTTGTGGCTAATGAAAATTTACCCCGTCTGGCCTTACTTGATTTTTTTTTCCTGTCCAAAGTTCAGAATTAACTTTTTTCTTGGGCTCTGAAGCCTTAAAACAACTATGTATCATTTTTCTCAAGAAATTAACATAAAAAATTAAGTCTGTGACCCGCCCCTCAGCCCCCAACTCCACCCCACCCCCGCCCCAAAATTGTCATCTGGTAAGGGATGAAAGTTTCGAATAGGCCTTATCTCTTGCTGGAGATGCGAGGGGGAGGGAATGGGAGGTAAAGGGAGAAACTGGAGAAAGAGCCGAGCTGGGTCCTCACCGCTGCCGTTTCCCACTTCTTCCTCAGCTCCAGAGTTCCATGGCCTCCGCTTCCCGCCGGCACCGCCGAGAGCGACGCTTCAGGCGGTACTTGTCTGCAGGACGGCTGGTGCGAGCCCAGGCTCTCCTCCAGCGACATCCCGGCCTTGATGTGGATGCTGGGCAGCCCCCGCCTCTCCACAGGGCCTGTGCCCGCCACGATGCCCCTGCCCTGTGCCTGCTGCTGCGTCTTGGCGCTGACCCTGCCCACCAGGACCGCCATGGGGACACGGCGCTGCATGCTGCTGCCCGCCAGGGCCCTGATGGTGAGTCTGTGGGAACTGGCCTTGAGAAGCTAGCCAGATCTGAACTGAAAGCCAGTTAACAGTTGGGAAATAAAGGCCTGGTGTGGTGGCACAGGCTTTTGACGCTGGCAAGTAGAGGCAGGAGGATCTCTGTAAGTATCCTGTCTACACAAGTGAGTTCCAGGACTACATAGAGAGAGACCCTGTCTCACACAACAAAAATAGTTGGGAAGTCAACTAGTTATTTGGTCCTTGGGAACTGTTGAAGCCATTGACCTGGTTGGTACGAGACCACGCCTTTCTAGTAACAGATAAGTTTATCAACTAAGAGGTGTGCAAGTGCGTCTGTGTTAGTGTGGTGTGGCTGCTTTTGTTTTTGAGTCGGGGTCTTGCTGGGTATCTCAGGCTGGCCTCAGCATCCCCAGATCTGAGATCGTAGGCTTGTGTCGGCACACCCAGCCACACACCTTGCAGCTTTCTTTACATGAAATTGACAGCTCCGGGTCAGATCCCAGCAACAAGGAGCTGGCCCCACCCACCGTCCCCTCCTCCCCCAGATTAGTTTGCTTCTCTCTGCACAGTTACAACAATGGCAACCTTTGTAATATGCCACAGATGTCTTACAAAGTATCCATGCCGTCTGTTGTCACATGATCAGCTGGGATGGCCAGAGGACGTTAAACTTTTGGGAGGTGTTATTTATGCCCGAGTCATGTTCCTTGACACATACCTGGCCACCAGTTTCCCTCCTTCTCACCAAAATTCTGTAACAAAAATCTAACTGAAGCTGGTGGTGCAGGCATTAACTAGCCCCTCTGGAGGCAGAGGCAGTCAGGTCTCTCTGCATGCTCAAGGCCAGTCTGATCTACATAGTGAGTTCCAGGCTAGCCAGAGCCACATTAGAGAGACCCTGTCGCAAAATAACAGCCAAGCATCACAAGTCCTCGGTTATGGCTTCAGAGTGCAGACAGCCTTTTTGTGTTCCGTTTGTGCTACGGGCAGATAACCAGCCCAGAAACAACATAACCACCTAGAAAGACAGGAAGTTCACAGTGGTACTACCGTAGTCCCAGCCTCAGGAGCTCTAGGTTCACCTCAAGGCCATTCTGGGCGGGGCCTAAGAATCTTAAAAAGTGAAGAGAAAAAGCCATCGAGCAATTCTAACCTCCAGAGGCTGCGGTGACAAGTTTTATCTCGATGAGGTTAACACTCATGTTTTCTACCAAAACCTTGTGCTCACCTGCCCCTACTCCCCCAACCGCTTGACCTAGACACAGACCTTGTACTTCTAGATGAGTTTTGCCAAATCCCACAGTCCTGAAAACAACATGGAAGGTGTTGCCTCTGCAGTGACAGCAAAAGCAGTTCCCTGGAGAGCAGCTTCCTGACTAGGACCAGAGGGGAGGCCCGTCCATCGTGAGAGGGCCTTCTGACCACAGGAGATCGTGAACATCAGCCACCCTGCTTACTCATCTCCAGCTTAGCCTCTCCTCGAGCAAAACCAAAACCAAAACCCTTTAACACAAGCAGGTTGGTGGGCTTTACATAGGTTGCTTTGTTTTGGTTTTTTAGCTCAAAGAGAAAAAGTTTGCAAAGTACAGGCTGCAGCTGCCCAGCTGGTTTTATTATGGGGTACCTGAAGAAGAGAAAGTTCCAAGATTCCTTGAAAGTCTTATGGACTGTTCCGAGTGGAGTAGCAAGCCAGAAGCAGCTTTGCCCTCCAGTTTGAGTTTTCCAGGGCAAAAATGCAATTAAACACAGCTCGGGACATCTGCAGCCAGCAACTTTGCTTACAGACTCAAAGAGGTAGCAGTTAAATGGTAGGGCAGTTAACCTTTAGCTCAGAGTCATATTGTACAGGGATTTAAGGCTGGACCAGAGCCCAGTTTACCGGTAAGAGCTTACAGCCTTTCAGTTTACCTAAGGTCATTTCAGCACTTAAAGTATTCTTAGGTAAGCTTTCAGGAGAGGCATAGCTACATATGGTTCAGCGGCCGGCTACAGTTTAAGAGACAGCTCCCTGGGTGGTAACAGTGCAGTGCAAATCCTGAGTCCTGCACCCTTACCTCGGGAGCTTGTTCAGTTCGCCTCTGAAACGGGCTGTGATGACCTCGTAAACCTCGCCTGGAAATAGCTGCAACTCTGCTGGGTGATAAGTACGCTCTGTCCGTGCAGTTCAGGTAAACTTGGCTGAGTAGCTCCTAATGGTGGAGTAGGTACGTCCACCTTTGTATTGAGTTCTGAGGAGCCTGTGAAAAGTTTAATACACCGTGGCAAAAGTGAGGCCTTCCTGGGGAGGTTGGGGTATTTGTCTGGATGCCGCAGTTGAGAGGTTACAATGTTCCAAAGAGGAAACGCTTCCCGCCACACTGCTCCCTCGCCTCATGCCGCCAGGTGGCGCTCTAGCCCCAGCGTCTCCATCTCATTCAGCCTCCCGCTGCTTTGAAAATAGTTTGAATCATTACTTCTTTGAGCAGATGAAGTGATTGAACCTTCTGCAGGAGTCACCCCTCGATTCCTGTGTTAGGTCAGAGTGGTGCCCCAGATCACTGAAGTGACTAGGCAGGTTTATCACACACAGTAGGAGACCAGAAGAGGTCTAACACTTTAGGGTTTTTTTTTTCTTCTTTTTGGACATCATGGGAGAACAGTTTCACCTGTCAGAGGGACCCATCAGTAAAGCATGTGTCAAGCAGTGGCCACGCTGCACAGAGCAAGCACGAGTGGACTCTGACAAGCGGTGTAGTTCTCTCAGGGTTTGGGGGAGAAAACAAGCCATCATTCTGATGTTTGGGCTTTAAGGTTTGCTTTGATCTTCTTTGGGGTTTGGCTTGCTGGTTTGTTGGGGTTTTGAGACATAGTCTCTCTCCGTAGCCTTAAACCAGGCTGTCCACAAACTCAAAGAGATAACTCTAACTCTCTCTGCTGATCCAGCACCAGGCCCCCAGTACCGGTGGGAGCCAGCACCGAGCCTCGGGCCTGCAGCCTCCCTTTCTCTCTTCTCATCTGAGACAGCAGCTGCTGTGCGGCCTCTTGACTGGTATTCTGTGGTATTCCTGACTGGGGCGCAGGCCCGAGCCTCCAGGCTTGTTTCGTGTTTGTGTCTTACTCACCGTGCTCCTGATCTGTGGGCGTGGCAGCAGACAGCATCCACTACCTCCCTGATCTGCACAGTGGAGGCCAGAGGCGGCCTTGTTTCAGAATGACTGGGCACAATTTATGTTCCACCTGTCCTTCCAGCCGTGCATTCTGCACACCCACAGACCTGTCACCTCGGCCACAGTTGTCTTAGGTGACCTAGCACAGGTTTCACAATCCTTGCCCTGTCGGGAAGTGGGTGGTGAAAGAGTTTACCAGAGCACGGGCATGGTTGCACCTAGGCCTGTAATCCTAGCACCTAGGAGGCCAAGGCAGGGGGATTACGAGTTCAAGGCCAGCCTTGGCTACATAGGCAATTCAAGGCCATCCTGAGCTACAAGAAACCCTGCCAGGGGTTTGGGGTGCCAGAGACAGAAGGCACCGCAGAAGAGAATTTATTGCTGCAGGCAGACAGTAGAGAGAGGCTGTCTGCACTTGGCATCAGGAAGTGTCTTCACACCATGGTGCCCTGGTCATTCAGACCTCGCACAATGGACACTTGTGTTGGCTCATGCCAGCTCAGGTCCATATTCCTTTACTAGGGGATACATGTCATAGTATAAGTTGGGTTTGTTACTGTTGTTGTTGTTGTTTTAAGATTTATTTATTTTATGTATGTGAGCACACTGTAGCTGTCTTCAGACACACCAGAAGAGGGCATCAGATCCCACTACAGATGGTTGCGAGCCACCATGTGGTTGCTGGGATTTAAACTCAGGACCTCTGGAAGAGCAGTCAGTGCTCTAACCACTGAGCCACCTCTCCAGCCCGAGTTATTTCTTACAGTCCCAAGCTGTCATAAGTTACTAGGGGTCTGACCCCTGACGGCCTAAGCCTGCTCATTAAAGAATTCTCTGGGGGTTGGGGATTTAGCTCAGTGGTAGAGCGCTTGCCTAGGAAGCGCAAGGCCCTGGGTTCAGTCCCCAGCTCCAAAAAAAAAGAACCAAAAAAAAAAAATTCTCTGTGGCACTGTTGTAGAGGCCCTGAGGTCACTGCAGCCCAGATCCTTAGGTCTCCCCCTTTAGAATTTAGTTTTCTTTTTCCATCTGTGTGTTGAGATCAGAGGATACTCTTGGCCGTTGGTCCTCAGCTTCCATTGTATTTGAGACAGCGTTTGTTTATTTTTCAACCCTGTCAACCGGGCTGCCTGGCCCATGAGTCTCTATGGACTCCCAACTCCACCTCTTACCTTGCGGTGGGAGAAGTGGGATTACAGGTGTGTGCTGCTGTGACTGTGAGTACAGGTGTGTGCTGCTGTGACTGTGAGTGCAGGTGTGTGCTGCTGTGACTGTGAGTACAGGTGTGTGCTGCTGTGACTGTGAGTGCAGGTGTGTGCTGCTGTGACTGAGTGCAGGTGTGTGCTGCTGTGACTGAGTGCAGGGTGTGCTGCTGTGACTGTGAGTGCAGGTGTGCTGCTGTGACTGTGAGCGCAGGTGTGTGTGGCTGTGACTGTGAGTGCAGGTGTGTGCTGCTGTGACTGAGTGCAGGTGTGCTGCTGTGACTGTGAGTACAGGTGTGTGCTGCTGTGACTGCAGGAGTGCAGGTGTGTGCTGCTGTGACTGAGTACAGGTGTGCTGCTGTGACTGAGTGCAGGTGTGTGCTGCTGTGACTGTGGAGTGCAGGTGTGTGCTGCTGTGACTGAGTGCAGGTGTGTGCTTCTGTGGACTGTGGAGTACAGGTGTGTGCTGCTGTGACTGTGAGTGCAGGTGTGTGCTGCTGTGACTGAGTGCAGGTGTGTGCTGCTGTGACTGAGTACAGGTGTGTGCTGCTGTGACTGTGAGTACAGGTGTGTGCTGCTGTGACTGTGAGTACAGGTGTGTGCTGTGGACTGAGTACAGGACCTGGACTGTGAGCACAGGTGTGTGCTGCTGTGAGAGTGTGTGCTGCTGTGACTGTGAGTACAGGTGTGTGCTGCTGTGACTGAGTGCAGGTGTGTGCTGCTGTGACTGTGAGTGCAGGGTGTGCTGCTGTGACTGAGGCAGGTGTGTGCTGCTGGACTGGGAGTGCAGGTGTGTGCTGCTGTGACTGGCGAGGGTGGTGCTGTGACTGTGGAGTGCAGGTGTGTGCTGCTGTGACTGGAGTGCAGGTGTGTGCTGCTGTGACTGTGGAGTGCAGGTGTGTGCTGCTGTGACTGTGAGTGCAGGTGTGTGCTGCTGTGACTGAGTGCAGGTGTGTGCTGCTGTGACTGTGAGTGCAGGTGTGTGCTGCTGTGACTGTGTGTGCAGGTGTGTGCCGCTGTGACTGAGTACAGGTGTGTGCTGCTGTGAGTGAGTGCAGGGGTGTGCTGCTGTGACTGAGTGCAGGTGTGTGCTGCTGTGACTGTGAGTGCAGGTGTGTGCTGCTGTGAGTGGGTGCGGGTGTGTGCTGTGGTGTCTGTGAGTGCAGGTGTGTGCTGCTGTGAGTGTGAGTGCAGGTGTGGGGTGCTGTGTGTGTGGGTGCAGGTGTGTGCTGCTGTGACTGAGTGCAGGTGTGTGCTGCTGTGACTGAGTGCAGGTGTGTGCGGGTGTGACTGAGAGTGGAGGTGTGTGCCTCTGTGTCTGAGTGCAGGTGTGTGCTGCTGTGACTGTGAGTGCAGGTGTGTGCTTCTGTGACTGTGAGTGCAGGTGTGTGCTGCTGGGACTGTGAGTGCAGGTGGTGCTGCTGTGACTGGGAGTGCAGGTGTGTGCTGTGACTGTGAGCACAGGTGTGTGCTGCTGTGGACTGTGGAGTGCAGGTGTGTGCTGCTGTGACTGAGTGCAGGTGTGTGCTGTGACTGTGAGTGCAGGTGTGTGCTGCTGTGACTGAGTACAGGGTGTGTGCTGCTGTGACTGTGAGTGCAGGTGTGGGCTGCTGTGTCTGTGTACTGGTGTGGGCTGCTGTGTGTGAGTGCAGGTGTGTGCTGCTGTGACTGTGAGTGCAGGTGTGTGCTGCTGTGACTGAGTGCAGGTGTGTGCTGCTGTGACTGTGAGTACAGGTGTGCTGCTGTGACTGAGTGCAGGTGTGTGCTGCTGTGACTGTGGAGTGCAGGTGTGTGCTGCTGTGACTGTGAGTGCAGGTGTGTGCTGCTGTGACTGAGTGCAGGTGTGTGCTATGACTGAGTACAGTTGTGTGCTGCTGTGACTGAGTGCAGGTGTGCTGCTGTGACTGTGGGTGCAGGTGTGTGCTGCTGTGACTGTGAGTGCAGGTGTGCGCTGCTGTGTGCTGCTATGACTGAGTGCAGGTGTGTGCTGCTGTGACTGTGAGTGCAGGTGTGCGCTGCTGTGTGCTGCTATGACTGAGTGCAGGTGTGCGCTGCTGTGACTGTGAGTGCAGGTGTGTGCTGCTGTGACTGAGTGCAGGTGTGTGCTGCTGTGACTGTGACTGTGAGTGCAGGTGTGTGCTGCTGTGACTGAGTGCAGGTGTGTGCTGCTGTGACTGAGTGCAGGTGTGTGCTGCTGTGACTGTGAGTGCAGGTGTGTGCTGCTGTGACTGGGAGCAGGTGTGTGCTGCTGTGTGTGTGAGTACAGGTGTGTGCTGCTGTGGACTGTGAGTGCAGGGTGTGCTGCTGTGACTGTGAGTACAGGTGTGCGCTGCTGTGACTGAGTGCAGGTGTGTGCTGCTGTGACTGTGGAGTACAGGTGTGTGTGCTGCTGTGACTGAGTGCAGGTGTGTGCTGCTGTGAGTGTGAGTGCAGGTGTGTGCTGCTGTGACTGTGAGGCAGGTGTGTGCTGCTGTGACGGGACTGGTGTTGACGTGTGCTTGCGTGCTGTGACTGAGTGCAGGTGTGTGCTGCTGTGACTGAGTGCAGGTGTGTGCTGCTGTGACTGTGAGTGCAGGTGTGCGCTGCTGTGTGCTGCTATGACTGAGTGCAGGTGTGCTGCTGTGACTGTGAGTGCAGGTGTGCTGCGCTGCTGTGTGCCCTGCAGGTGTTGCTGTGACTGTGAGTGCAGGTGTGTGCTGCTGTGACTGAGTGCAGGTGTGTGCTGCTGTGACTGAGTGCAGGTGTGTGCTGCTGTGACTGAGTACAGGTGTGTGCTGCTGTGACTGTGAGTGCAGGTGTGTGCTGCTGTGACTGAGTGCAGGTGTGTGCTGCTGTGACTGTGAGTGCAGGTGTGTGCTGCTGTGACTGAGTGCAGGTGTGTGCTGCTGTGACTGTGAGTGCAGGTGTGTGCTGCTGTGACTGTGAGTACAGGTGTGTGCTGCTGTGACTGTGAGTGCAGGTGTGTGCTGCTGTGACTGAGTACAGGTGTGTGCTGCTGTGACTGAGTGCAGATGTGTGCTGCTGTGACTGTGAGTGCAGGTGTGTGCGGCTGTGACTGAGTACAGGTGTGTGCTGCTGTGACTGTGAGTGCAGGTGTGTGCTGCTGTGACTGAGTGCAGGTGTGTGCTGCTGTGACTGAGTGCAGGTGTGTGCTGCTGTGACTGAGTGAGCTGTGCTGAGAGCGCGGTGTGTGCTTCTGTGACTGTGAGTACAGGTGTGTGCTGCTGTGACTGAGTACAGGTGTGTGCTGCTGTGACTGAGTGCAGGTGTGTGCTGCTGTGACTGAGTACAGGTGTGTGCTGCTGTGACTGAGTACAGGGGTGTGCTGCTGTGACTGAGAGTGCAGGTGTGTGCTTCTGTGACTGTGGGAGTGCAGGTGTGTGCTGCTGTGACTGTGAGTGCAGGTGTGTGCTGCTGTGACTGAGTACAGGTGTGTGCTGCTGTGACTGTGAGTGCAGGTGTGTGCTGCTGTGACTGAGTGCAGGTGTGTGCTGCTGTGACTGTGAGTGCAGGTGTGTGCTGCTGTGACTGTGAGTGCAGGTGTGTGCTGCTGTGACTGAGTACAGGTGTGTGCTGCTGTGTCTGAGTGCAGGTGTGTGCTGCTGTGACTGTGAGTGCAGGTGTGTGCTGCTGTGACTGAGTACAGGTGTGTGCTGCTGTGACTGAGTGCAGGTGTGTGCTGCTGTGTCTGTGAGTGCAGGTGTGTGCTGCTGTGACTGAGTACAGGTGTGTGCTGCTGTGACTGAGTGCAGGTGTGTGCTGCTGTGACTGAGTACAGGTGTGTGCTGCTGTGACTGAGTACAGGTGTGTGCTGCTGTGACTGTGAGTGCAGGTGCGCTGCTGTGACTGAGTGCAGGTGTGTGCTGCTGTGACTGAGTGCAGGTGTGTGCTGCTGTGACTGTGAGTGCAGGTGTGTGCTGCTGTGACTGAGTGCAGGTGTGTGCTGCTGTGACTGTGAGTACAGGTGTGTGCTGCTGTGACTGAGTGCAGGTGTGTGCTGCTGTGACTGTGAGTGCAGGTGTGTGCTGCTGTGACTGTGAGTGCAGGTGTGTGCTGCTGTGACTGAGTGCAGGTGTGTGTTGCGGTGGCTCTGAGTGCAGGTGTGTGCTGCTGTGACTGAGTGCAGGTGTGTGCTGCTGTGACTGTGAGTGCAGGTGTGTGCTGCTGTGACTGTGAGTGCAGGTGTGTGCTGCTGTGACTGTGAGTGCAGGTGTGTGCTGCTGTGACTGTGAGTACAGGTGTGCGCTGCTGTGACTGAGTGCAGATGTGTGCTGCTGTGTGTGAGTGCAGGTGTGTGCGGCTGTGACTGAGTGCAGGTGTGTGCTGCTGTGACTGAGTGCAGGTGTGTGCTGCTGTGACTGTGAGTGCAGGTGTGTGCTGCTGTGATTGAGTACAGGTGTGTGCTGCTGTGACTGTGAGTGCAGGTGTGTGCTTCTGTGACTGTGAGTACAGGTGTGTGCTGCTGTGACTGAGTACAGGTGTGTGCTGCTGTGACTGAGTGCAGGTGTGTGCTGCTGTGACTGAGTACAGGTGTGTGCTGCTGTGACTGAGTACAGGTGTGTGCTGCTGTGACTGTGAGTGCAGGTGTGTGCTTCTGTGACTGTGAGTGCAGGTGTGTGCTGCTGTGACTGTGAGTGCAGGTGTGTGCTGCTGTGACTGTGAGTGCAGGTGTGTGCTGCTGTGACTGTGAGTGCAGGTGTGTGCTGCTGTGACTGTGAGTGCAGGTGTGTGCTGCTGTGACTGTGAGTGCAGGTGTGTGCTGCTGTGACTGTGAGTGCAGGTGTGTGCTGCTGTGACTGAGTACAGGTGTGCTGCTGTGACTGTGAGTGCACAGGTGTGTGCTGCTGTGACTGAGTGCAGGTGTGTGCTGCTGTGACTGAGTGCAGGTGTGTGCTGCTGTGACTGTGAGTACAGGTGTGTGCTGCTGTGACTGAGTGCAGGTGTGTGCTGCTGTGACTGTGAGTGCAGGTGTGTGCTGCTGTGACTGTGAGTGCAGGTGTGTGCTGCTGTGACTGAGTGCAGGTGTGTGCTGCTATGACTGAGTACAGTTGTGTGCTGCTGTGACTGAGTGCAGGTGTGTGCTGCTGTGACTGTGAGTGCAGGTGTGTGCTGCTGTGACTGTGAGTGCAGGTGTGCGCTGCTGTGTGCTGCTATGACTGAGTGCAGGTGTGTGCTGCTGTGACTGTGTGTGTGTGAGGGCTGGTGTGTGCTGCGGGTGTGTGCTGCTGGGAGTGAGTGCAGGTGTGCGCTGCTGTGACTGTGAGTGCAGGTGTGTGCTGCTGTGACTGAGTGCAGGTGTGTGCTGCTGTGACTGAGTGCAGGTGTGCGCTTCTGTGTCTGTGAGTGCAGGTGTGTGCTGCTGTGACTGAGTGCAGGTGTGTGCTGCTGTGACTGTGAGTGCAGGTGTGTGCTGCTGTGACGGTGAGTACAGGTGTGTGCTGCTGTGACTGAGTACAGGTTTGTGCTGCTGTGACTGTGAGTGCAGGTGTGTGCTGCTGTGACTGTGAGTGCAGGTGTGTGCTGCTGTGACTGTGAGTGCAGGTGTGTGCTGCTGTGACTGTGAGTACAGGTGTGTGCTGCTGTGGCTGAGTGCAGGTGTGTGCTGCTGGGGCTGGGGTTGCAGATGTGGGTGCTGGGGATGCAAACTCGAGTCCTCAGATTTCCTCGGCAAGCACTTTATCAGTATTGTGTTCTTCCAGACCCAAAGTTAATTCTTTGTGGTCCTGCTCAAAGACAGCAGCAGCCTCGCCTGAGCCCAGTCCTGGGCAATGAGCCATCACAGAGCAGCACCCGCACACCCCTACGCATGAGGCTCACAGGAGAGGGAGGCCATCGTCTGGAGTTGCGTCAGGGCTGGGTGCAGCCCTTGCTTTGCTGGCAGTGCTGATCTGTCAGAGTCATGAGACCATGGGATATCAACTTTGTTGGAAGGGGGAGGTGGAGTTGCTGTTGAAGGGGACCAGAGGTCAGATGGTGACAGCAGAGCAGGGGCTCCCGGGTGGTGGGAGGCGGCATCCGTGTTTACGCAGCGGCCGTTCTCCCTGAGGCATCACCGTCTGGAACCATGAGACCTAAAATCAGGAAGACATTGATTTACCACCAGGTTTAGTAAGCAAGGGCCAAAGACACACAGCAGAATGAAAAACAGAGGGTTCATGAGAGCTGAGGGTGGCCAGACACCTAAAATTGCTGCTAGGAGGTGCCCCAGCCAGGAGGCTGGCGAGAGAGACCCCTGAGTTAGACCACGGCAGCTGCATTGTTCCTGGCTGGATGAAGGGGTGAGAATCATCTGAACACCGGGGAGGACCGCAGGGGAGGGCCATGCAGTACTGAGACTTGCAAATATTGTAAGTTAGAATAGGAAAGCTGCGAACGTTAGAGCTGTCCCTGAACAGGATCATGTGTGTCGTAGCCATGTCTCCTTCTTGAGAGGTTTTGAGAGTCTCAGACCATCGGGTAAAGATGGCGCCTTCTAGGTGAAGAGCTGATTCCTTAAGACAACAGAATATGAGCAAAATAATGGTGAGCATCCTCTGGTCCAAGGCCAGCATCACACAGAGCCTGTGGGAAGATGGAGGACATTGGGGGGGTATGTGAGTGAGTGTGTGTGTGTGTGTGTGTGTGTGTGTGTGTGTGTGTGTGTGAGTGTGCAGCAGTGACCATTGGGATGGAAAGAAACCCCACATCTGTCCAGGGAGCCTGAAATGTTGGGGTAAAGGCGAGACCGCCCAGATAAGAGGTCTCCTTAGGGGAGAGCCAGACATGAGTCCCGTGGTGCCTGGGAGGCAGAGAAAGACGGGGCTTGAGCTGGAGAGCGGGCTACTCAGTTAAGCACCGTTGCTCTGGCAGAAGGCCCAGGTTCAGTTCCCAGCACCTGGGGGATCTGACCCCACTTCTGACCTCAGAAGCAAGCATCAGGTTCCCACATGATGTATATACATAAATGTTAGGAAGACGCTCAGACACATAAAACCTAAGAACAAATTATTTTTTAAAATGAGTTTCAAAAATGGTATCATTGGAGCTCAGAAAGGAGAGAGAAATCACCTCGGCTGCTCACTAGTGTCTGGGGGTGTTTGAAGATGGGTTTCACCTGCTGCTCCCCAAAAGAAGAGAAGCATCTCCAAGCAGCGTACAGGAATGGGCTGCAGGAGCTCTGACTAGAACAGACCTCCCTCCAGACGCAGACCAAGCGACAGACCTTACAGTGTGGCTGCCCTGTAGCTGCAGTCAGCAGACAGGAGCTGACCGGGCCCTGGCCACGGGACTCTGAAGGGCCTGAGAGAGAGTTGGTTGTCTTTTGGATGTTCGGTTGGTTTTTTTTTGAGACAGGGTTTCTCTGTGTAACCAAGGCTGTCCTGGGACTCACTCTATAGATCAGGCTGGCTTTGAACTCAAAGATCTTCCTGCTTCTGCCTCCGAGTGCTGGGGTTAAAGGCAGGAGGGAGGGAGGATTTTATGGTAAGTCCAGTTCCCAGTTTGTGCGAATGTGAAGTGCTCCCCAAAAGGTGCAATCAGACTCAGCTGTTCTCACCCTGGTCCAGTGGCATGGCGCATGGGGACAGCAGTTGGCCTCTGGTCTAAGAGATCTTGGAAGAAGGGCCGACCGTGAAGGGCTTGGAAGGGCTGAGGTGAGTTCAAAGTGTGGCTGGGCGGGTGGACCGAAACGGCTGAGTCTGGAGTACAGCCCGGTGAGGTCCCTTCGTTGTTAGATTTGCCCCCTCCCCCTTTCTAGAAGATCGAGGGCGAACAGCAAGAAGGTGGCTCTGGAGGACCTTGCTTGTTCTCAGTGACACTGGGAATGAAGACCGGGTCTCTGACAGACTGAAGGGGGCAGGGAGTCAGATCCAGGACTTGTGTCACAGACGAGACCTCTGATGCAGTTAGTTTTTACCACCCAGGGTCTCTTAGACCTGGTGAGCAGGGCGCATGTGCATGAACCTCAGCTTCTCAGTTTCCCTGTCACAGTTCTACACTGCACAGGCTCTAGAAGGGAGGGGCCCTGAGACCCAGGGGCAATTGTGTGTCAAAGCCGGGGCACAGAGCAGGCGGTGCAGGCTGAGCCCAAGGAGGGTGTGGCAGCCCAGCTGTGCTGAGACATTTTTATGGCAGTGTTGGGAAGGGAAGGCGATGGAACATAGGCCAGGGTGAGGGTGAGCCTCATGGTAACCATGGACCTCTTGGACCTCTCCAAAACCAGGAGCTGCCCTGGGCCCAAGATCTCACTGGCTCATGTGGGTACTTGGGATCCCTTTTGAGAAAAGTGTTCTACGGCAGCTAGCTGCCTTGCACCTCTCCTCAAGCATGCTCTGAAAAACACGGTCTTGGAGAGGAAAACCCATTGAGTCGTTTCTTGAAGTCAACAGCTGTTGGTACTTAATACCTGATATGGCTGCAGCCAAGCATCTGAATGGTGGCCGAGGTCTTTGGAGCACAGGCTCCCCTGAGAAGAGGAGGGTGAGACCCCAGGGGAGGAGGTGGCAGGTTTTGCTTTGTGCTAATACTTTCTTCATCATAGTCATTGTCATCGTCGTCATCATCATCATCGTCGTCATCTCTTAGTTTTGCTGTTGTCGTCTTCTGAGACAGGGTCTCTACATAGTGCTGGCTGTTCTGGAACTCACTATGTAGAACAGGCTATCCTGGAATAAACAGAGCCTCTGCCTCTCCAGTGCTGGGATGAAAGATCTGTGCTCCTGCACCTGGCTTGAAAACAAATGAGCAAAACCCTGGCTTTGTTAAAACTCAGCCTTCAAAGTAACAAAAAGCCTGAGACTGGCAGAAAATAGTCTTCATGGCCAAGACAAAGGGGCTGTCACTCGAAGGCAGCTTTTGTCAGTGCTCCAGGCAGCAGCATCTCAGGAGATGCTTGTGGGAGGCAGAGGTTAGACCTGAGCTGTGGGCTGGTGTGCTGCACTGCACGGGGTTTCAGTGCCCTAACAGGCAGCTTGCAACCGCTTTCGAGCTCTGTCGTGCAGGCCTTGTGACTGATTGGGACCGCCCTGTGCACACTCGTAAGTGTTAGTTTTACTCTCGTCTTATCTTTTCCATTTTGGAAAAGTCTAGTCATTTCACCTTAGGAGAATCTTAATTTACACATGCAGACCTTCTTAACTAAAAATACCCTTTTCCTTTCCACCTTCCTCACCCAGAACGCCTCTCCATTCACTGCCTCTGTGTACTCCTGTGTACTCTCTTCTTACTTCCTAACCAGAGGTAGCCCTTGGCATCACTGCAGACTTGATAGCTGACTAGGAGGCTCTTGTCTGTCCTGAGTCTTTATTACTGCTTGGATTTCTTTTAAAGCTCTTTTTATGCTTTAAAAAAAATATGTTGAGTTAAAGAATTACAGAGTATTTCATTCCTGTCAAAGCTGGGGAGGGTAACAATTGACCTTGGGCGGGAATTGTCTCAGCTTAAGCCCCAGACAGGAAACAGAGCGTACAGTATTGCAACAATGTTGGGGGTTGACTTTGTAGTTGCAAGTTTTAGATTCCAGATGCAGTTGTTCCCTAAAAAAAAAAAAAAAGGGCTGGAAAAAAAAAAAAAAAAAAAAAGAAATATCAAGTTGTTGGGTTTCCTTAGAGGACGGGGAGAGGAGAGAAAGAGAGGGATAGAGGGGAGGAGGGGAAGGGAAGGCTGTCCAGTGGTGGGGACTGGAGATCCTGTTGGGTCCAGGGATGGCAGACTGGACCTAGAGCAGTTGTGTTTGGGGCAGGTCTGTCAGGGCTGAGGAGACATAGTCCCAGATAGTGTTTCAGCCTCTGTCAAGGGCACAGATGTTGGGGTCTGGTAGTTGTTCTCTGGGTTTCCTACCTGAAGTTTTTTAATGTGTGGATGAGGGAGAGGTGCAGTTGGAAGGAGGGGTTCTGCAGAGGAGAAGGTGGGGTGCAGTCACCAGGTGGAGGGGTGCTGGTCTCGGAGAAGCTGGAGGTTAAGTGGGACCTTGTGTGGCCTTTAAGGATATCACCTAAGGCTAGTTCAAGGAAGACCAGTATGGAAGGCACCTGTTTGGGTCCCATGCTAAAGCCATGAAGGGGAGATTTTTTTTCTTAAAACGGTGGCAGATCCAGCTGTGGGACAGGGCTGAAACGGCGTGTTGTTCTGTGGCCAGCCGAGTCTGGCCAGATTTCATTACAAAGGAAAATAAGGTTTTGTTGGCTTCATTTTTTGAGAAGTTGAAGATAGAGGTTAGGCAGCGTGAGTCAGTGGTCATGAAGCCCATCATGTACTAGAGATGCGCGCTCGCCCAAAAGGCCTCTTGGGAGGGCAGCAGGCCTCTCTGTTTCTAGTGCTGACTTGGCTGAGGTTTGCCCTAAACCCTCCAAGAACAGGGACCTCTGATTCATGGGGTGAAACCCTGTTGGTCAGGCCAGACTGGCCTCAAAGAGAGACACACAAATAACTAGCCAGAAAGTGGGGGCTCACTGTCCCTGAGAGAGTAAACCTTGGGTAACCCATGGGTCTCTTTGTTCAGAAAGTCTGGCTCGGATGGGAGAGCTGGGAAGAGTTTGTTGTTTGCTTATCTGTGGTGTTGAGGTTCCAGCCCCCAAACCTGTTCCTTTTTCAGTGTGGTCCCTCCTCTCTCTGAGTGGAAGTGCCCTGCTGTTAGAGGTGAGGAGAGACTTATGCTTTTGTCATTAAGGGAAAGAGTTTCTTCCACATAACTTTTCACATATGCTTCCCTGTATGAAATGCGTGTTGGCAAACATGAGGGCACAAACCTCCAGGGAGGGCAGCAGGAAGAGGAGATATTAATGAGCTTTGAATGAGTTGATTAGGGGCTGGAGAGGCAGCTCAGTGGTGGAGAGCACAGGGCAGCTCAGTGGTCGAGAGCACAGCGCTCCTGCAGAAGACCCAGGTTCAGTTCCCAGCACCCAAGTTAGGCGGTTCACAACTGTACCCACTCCCCATGAGTGAGTCCCAGGACAGCAGGGCTGTGTGCAGACCTGCGTATTTTCCTGGTTACTAGTGTTCATTTGCAAGTAGCCTGCTCATTTCTTTATTCTTCTTCCTTTGGAGATGTTTTCATAGTCATACAGATATGCAAGTCTTTTTTCTAGGATATTATCTGTTAAAACATTGTATTTTCTCACCATCTATTCTTTAAAAGTTTTTATTTCTTGGGGTTGGAGAGATGGCCCATTGGTTAAGAGCACTGGCTGCTCTTCCAGAGGTCCTGGGCTCAATTCCCAGCAACCACATGGTGGCTCACAGCCATCTGTAATGGGATCCGATGCCCTCTTCTGGTGTCTGAGGAAGGTGACAGTCTGCTCACACACATACAATAAATAAATCATTAAAGGGGGACGGTATTTAATTCTCTTCAAAATTTCCTTGGTGACTTCATTTTAGCTTTAGGAAGATCGGTGATGGCGGAGACCAGATGAGGAAACGAGACTCCCAGCTGCCTATCACCCATGGGGTCTCTGTTCAGAAAAGTCTGGCTAGGACAGGGAGATGGAACTGGAACTCACTCTGTAGATCAGCCTGTCCTCAAACTTACAAAGATCCAGCTGCCTCTGCCTCTGCCTCCCAATTACTGGGATTAAAAGCCTGTGCCACTACTATGTCTGGCTTACTAAAGCCATTTTTTAGCAACATGAGAGGTTGTCATGCACTCACATGGTAGTCTATGCATGTTCCAGCTCAGAGCATCCATCCTCAGCAGACACGCCTTGTCCACACACGTGCAGGTTTGAGGCTTTGGAGACACAATCTGACAGCCCAGGTGAGGAGAGTTCTGTGTCCCTGAGGGAAAGTAAGGATGCTAAATGACCAGGCCGTGAGGAGGAAGGGCTGTTAGTTCACCGAAGCCTGGCTCCACAGTGAGACCCTGTCTCATAAAAATACCAAGACAGACAGCTCCTGCACCAGCCTCTTGGACATTTTACCACGTGTGATATGCGCAACCCAAGTATTCTATAGTGAGACTGCCTAGGCTGCAGTTGCGGAATGTTCTAGGACATGCTAGACTATATGAGACCCTCTCAAAACACATGCTCAGGCTGGAGAGATGGCTCAGAGGTTAGGAGCACTGACTGCCCTCCTAGAGGTCCTGAGTTCAATTCCCAGCACCCACATGGTGGCTCACAGCCATCTGTAATGGGGTCTGATGCCCTCTTCTGGTGTCTGAAGACAGAACAGTGTGCTCGCATACATAAGTAAATAAATCTTTAAAAGCCCACTCTCATTCTCACACATAATCACGCACACACACCACACCATAGCCAATAAAATAAATTGGTTGTTTCAGAAAAGAAGAAAAAACCAAGTTGTGAAGATGGGCAAATACCTCTGAGTAAATGTGCATAGTGTGGTCACCGCTCCAAATGACTTGTCATGTGTGCATTTGTATGGACCAAGGCAGGACTCGAGGACGGCAGCAAACTGTTAGCAGTTGTCATCTTAGACTGTGTGTGCTGGTACACACACACACTGTACACTCACACATAAACACTTTGCATGCTCACACTCTCAAACACTGCACGCTCTCACACAAACACATACATGCTATGCACTTGTCACATAAACACACACTGCCCTCACAGGATCCATACAGTCACACCCGCAGTGAGCCCTCATGGGAAGAAGGTGAAGGGCGGAAGCCAGGGAGGTCCTTGCTAAGTGGGACAGCTCCTCGGGAGGGTTTGTGGCCGATCACAGCAGGAAGCCTCCCTCACTCGCCCTTATGTGGTTTCAGAGTGGCGTGGCACCTTGGCCAGCTGTGTAGGTCCTTCCGTCCTGTTGGCAGTTACAGGTCAGCTCTGCAACTGTGCCATCCTCCTGGTAAGCGAACGAACTTCCTGGAACCAGCAAGGCCTAGTTTCCCATTTCCTTCTGAAATAGGTCCACGGGCAGGAATGCTGCCCCGGCCACTCACCTGCTTCTGGCCCCTGCAGGGCAGTTGGTGGTCCCGGCTGAGGGCAGGGTGAAGCAGGCTCGGTACCACTTGGCTCCCCTTATAGTCTTCCTGTTGAGAACGGCTGGGGAACAGGCACCCGAGGTGTTGGCTCCCTGCCCTTGTCCACTGACATTGAGGAGGGGCTCGCTCTGCCGCTAGCAGCACCCATGTGTGCCATTGACACCCTTCACTCCCTCGGGGAAGGCTGGAGAACTCTGCTGAACACATGTGGTTTACTCAGGTCTCCTGGGTAGAAGCAGTAAGTCACTTCTATGTTTGTGTGCAGTGGCACAAAACATGGTGTTTAGGTATTTATTGTTATTATTGTATCCTATTTGGATTTTTTGAGACAGGGTCAATCATGTAGCCCTGGCTGTCCTGCAACTCACTCTGTAGACCAGGCTGGCCTTGAACTCGCAGGGTTGACTGCCTCTGCCTCCTGAGCACTGAAATTAAAGGTGTGCACCACCACGCCCGATGCGGTAATCTTAATATGTAGTTTTAGATGAGAACTATAGTTTGGTATAGTACATAGTGATAATAGCTTCAAACAAACAAACAAACAAACAAAAAAGTCAGAAGAGGACTGGGGAGATGGCTCGGCGGTTAGAGCACTGACTGCTCTACCAGAGTTCCTGTGTTCAATTCCCAGCCACACACAGTGGCCTACAACCATCTGTAATGGGATCTAATGCCCTTTTTTAAAAATAGTCAAAAGAATTTGAAGTTGTCCTAGGTGGCAGGAGCCAGGGGCCAGAAAATGTCATTTGCTGTAATAACACTTGGCAAACTGAGATTGTCTGTGGGGAACAAGTCAGAACGTTCTAAACTCCACACCTATGCCTTATGTGATTGTTAGTGGATGTCCAGTTCCTCCTCATACCCAGGAGTTAAGAGAATCCAAGATGGCAGCCCCGTTGAGCCCCAGCTGACTCTGCTCACTATCTGCCCCCAGCTTACACGGACTTCTTCCTGCCACTGCTGAGTCGATGCCCATCTGCCATGGGCATAAAGAATAAGGATGGGGAGACTCCTGGGCAGATTCTAGGCTGGGGACCCCCCTGGGACTCTGCTGAAGAGGAAGAGGATGAGGAGGTTTCCAAGGAGCGGGAATGGCGGCAGAAGCTACAAGGCGAGCTGGAGGATGAGTGGCAGGAGGTCATCGGAAGGTTTGAAGGTGAGGAGCCAATTGCCACCCCCAGCTGCCCTCCCTCCCTCCTTGGCCCTGTGTCGACCTCTCCAGGCCCTCTGCCTGTGGCCTCTTGGTTTCCCTATCTTTCTTGTACATCCTCTAATCACAGCCTCTCTCCAACAACCTCATCCCACCTCCCAAACAGATGATGCCTCCCGGGAGACGCAGGAGCCCGAGTCCTTCTCAGCCTGGTCAGAGCGCCTGGGCCGAGAGCATGCCCAGAAGCAGCGGCGGCAGCAGCTGGAGGCAGAGGGATCCCGCCGACCCCCAAGGGCTGAGGGCTCCAGTCACAGCTGGCGACAGCAAGAGGAGGAGCAGCGGCTTTTCCGGGAGCGAGCCCGGGTCAAGGAGAAGGAACTGTGTGAGAGCCGAGCCAGGAGGGCCCAAGAGGCTCAAGGGGACCGAGGGCCAGCGCCTCCCAGGGCCGGGCCTAGGGCAGAGCACCCTCGAGGGGCAGGGAGGGGCAGCCTCTGGCGCTTTGGCGATGTGCCCTGGCCCTGCCCTGGTGGAGGGGACCCAGAGGCCATGGCTGCAGCTTTGGTGGCCAGGGGTCCCCCTCTGGAGGAACAGGGAGCTCTGAAGAGGTACTTAAGAGTCCAGCAGGTCCGATGGCACCCTGACCGATTCTTGCAGCGATTCCGAAACCAGATTGAGACCTGGGAGCTGGGCCGTGTGATGGGAGCCGTGACAGCCCTTTCTCAGGCCCTGAACCGCCATGCAGAAGCCCTCAAGTGACCCTAGGGAATGAGCAAGAACCTGTGGGGATGTAGCCTCCAGGACAGATGGAAGGAAGCAAGGTCGTGGATGGGGATGGTCAAGAGGCCGCTGCCCCGCAGAGAGGATATGGGATGGCTAACGTAATGGGTGCGAGGGTGGGGTGGGGAAGGCTCTACCACTGCTCTGGACTGCCATTTCCTAATAAGACTTGGTTCCACACCTCACTCCAGAGTCTCCTCCGTTTTTTCCATTGCTATGGTTTTCATCACCCATGACATCTCCTTTCCCGCCCAACTGTTGAAAGCCACAGCTCCCACACACCTGCACCGCAGTCACAGCGCACTCTCCATGGAGACCAGAAGCCCCTGCCTACCCTCCCTCAGGAGGCCCGGTTCATCTTCCAGACCCTCTTGGCTCCCCACCCTACCCTTACCCCCCCGCTGACTGGGGTCCTTACCAGGTTGCAGTTGAAGAAAATGTGAACAAGAGACAGAAAAAGGAACAACCCCCCACATCCCCAACCAGAACCAACCACATCCTCACCCTACCCAGCTCAGGGCTTTCCCTCTGCTGAGTCACTGAATGATCTGGGTTGGGGGCAGCAGGACTGGGGACTTGGGGGACCTGGGAGGATAGAGGATAGAACCAGAGGGGATGGAGGAAGAGCCCTGTGGGGGAGGGAATTTCAGTTGCTAAAATTAGAAGCAGGAAGGAGGCCGGAAAAGGCCAGATTATGTAACCTGGGTTGTCTGTTCTTGGGCAACTAGAGATCCACACCCGAGCCTACCCGGGCTTCTAAGTCTCAGCTCATCCTCTCTGGGGCTCCAGTCCTGGTACCTACTGTTTGCCTACCCCACCCAAAATCTGGACTTCAGCTCTGGGCAGTGGAGGCTTGGCCTAGTACATAAACATCCACTTTTCCAAGAACCAGTCGTTGAGTCTTAGGGGTTGGGGAGGGAAGGTCTGAGACATGGAAGGTGGAGTGGAGGATCCGCACCACTTTTCAGGTTCAGGAGCTTTCCGGAAATGGAGAACCTGTGCGGAAATCCCACTGCCAACACCTGAGACCCAACCGGGTCCTCAGGTCTTTTTTTTTTTTTTTTTTTTTTAATGGTTGAGGCAAGACAGGGAAGAATTGTGCAGGTGTGTGCTGTGTGTAGCTGTGTGTGGTCCAAAAGGTAATGGTCAGGGCTACAACCCAGGCCTACTCCAGGGGTCCCCCCACTGCACAGGAAGGAGAAGCTATTGGAGATGGGATGGGGTGTGGGGCGCCTGAGACCCTCAGGGGAGTCAGCTGGAGGCTAGGAAGAGGCCCAAGCCTCCTGACCCCACACTAGGCAGATGCTGAGCAGTGGGAGGGGGGCAGCAGCTCTGTGAGAGGAAGCTGCTGAGATTCGGAGAAGAGACCTGGAACTGTAAGCAACCCAGGCATCCGGTTCCTCTCACAGGCTGGGGATCTCGGAAGTGGTATGCAAAGAGCCCCTTCGGGAGTCGGGACCCTGAGCTGGGGTCGAGGGGGACAGCCTGGCCGGCATCCACACCCACTGCTCCCAGATTTTTTCATTCTAGAGCCCTTGGTCTCCTCACTTACACAAATTACATGGAACCGAAGTAAGCTATGATACCCCTCCCTACCCCACCCCAACCTCCCTCTCTATCCCCCTCTGGTGTCTGTCCCCCCAGGCCTGGTGGGGGTTCCCCTGAGATAAAGGCTGTTCACTTTCTCTGACCACATGGTTTCCGCTTCTGCATCTCTCATTTCCTAAGCTGATAAAAATACTGCGTCCCAGAGGCCCCGGCTTCCTCTGACCCCCTGGTACCAGTCAGCAGGCATCCTGTCCACCATGGTGGGGGTAGGGAGGAAACTCAGGGATCCCCAAGAGTTGACTCAATGCCTACTGTGAAACAGCAGTTGCCGTGGAAATGCCTCCCTTCCCTCAAGCTGGGCCGCCCAGGAGTTGGATCTCTGGGGTGGGGTGCTTTGGGGCTCGATTTGAGAAAGTTAGGAAATAAAGTAGAGACCGAACGTCTTGTCTGGGGACTGAAGTGGGGGTGGCTGGGTTCAGGTTGAATTAGGAAAGGGATCTGGGTTTCTGTTTGGCACAGGTCAGCTGAGCGTCATGGAACCAAAGGATTCTTCAAACTCTGCTTTGAGGAACAAACCCATGGCCCAGTGACTGAAGGCAGCAATTCATGCCTTCACAGTGGGGCCCGTGGGATCCAGGCGGGAGGCTCTGCAGAGACCAGGGCCAGCGCTGGGTGGAGGCTGACCAAAGAGCTTGGGCTGAGGCTGAGAAGCCACAAAACACAGTGTGAGCCGGTGTGAGCTGGACCGTGCTGGTACGCACCAAGCATCTCCAGGCAAAGAAGCACAGGTGTGAAAACCCGTGCAAGGAAGGTGGGGTCGGGGAACTGGGATTTTTACTGCAATGGCAGCCTGGGGCACCTGTGAGAATCAAGAATGGGAGGGGGTGCTGGGGAGCCCAGGCTGACAATAACGCATGAGCTCACCCTTTCTTCAGTGGCCCGGCAAAGGCTTGGAACTAAGTGAAGGGACCCAGACGCAGCCATGCCATTCTCCCAGGCTTCACCTCGGCCCTTCTCCCTGTCCCAGAGCCACTCACAGGTTAGAACTCTTGCCTATCTGGGTCATAGAAGCTGGGAGCCCTCTTTGCAAAACTAACCGGAAAACTTCTCCGTCCCATTTCCCCATGTAAAAACTGTCCTTGGTCCTCAGAGGAATTCTTTGAACCCTGGTGTCTGACCCCGGTAGGTCAAAAACTCCGAAGAGGCCTTAGGACAAAGGTCTTGACAGTGGATGGGCATAGCTGAGTCCCCAGACTCTGTATCTATTAGGGGACAGCCTCTGTCCAGTCAGATTTCTGCACGTTGTACAAGAGTAAACCTAAAAGCTGACATGAAGACTCCTATTGCAAAAAAAAAAAAGTTTTTCTGTATGCTTTTGTATTGTAACGTGTCTTTGGGGCTGGAGAGATGGCTCAGCAGTTAGAGCACTGACTGCTCTTCCAGAGGTCCTGAGTTCAATTCCCAGCACCCACAGGGTGGCTCACAGCCATCTTTATTGGGATCCGATGCTCTCTTCTGGTGTGTCTGAAGAGATCAGCAGTGTATATGTAACATAAATAAATAAATCTTTAAAAAACAAAAACATGTCTTTGTAACAGCGTGAGCTACAGCCTGTAAGAGGGGTAAGGAAAGAGGTCACACCCTTTCAGCCCCTGCGATTTCAACGTCTCTCCAGAATGTGGGTGTGGACCCCCCCCCCTTTTATACAACTGTACCCTGAGTATCTGTCAACTCAAAGGTCATGAAAGGAACATTAAACGCCTCGATCAGAACTCTGCCACTGGAGTCCTCCCCACTTAAGTCCAACAACTGTGGTGGCATTCAAGCAGGGAGGGGAACACGTGTGGGGACATAGCTCGGTCCATAAAGTGCTGGCCTTGCAACGTGAGCCCCGAGTTGGAACCTCAGCGGCCACATAAAATGACAGCCCGGTGGTGCGTGTTTGCAGTCCTGGCACTGGGGAAGTAGGGGAGACATGGGCTCACGGGCCAGCCAACCTCACACAGGCAAGAATCCCCAGGTGCCCAGTGAGAGACGCTATCCCCACCTGACCTCCACCCCTGCCAAAAATAAAAGACAGACAGATGGACAGACAAACAGAAAAGTGGACTGGGCAGAAGAAGCTGTGTTTTTGGCCACCAAGCCTAAAAACCTGAATTCTATTCACAGAGTGGAAGAAGAGAGCTGAGTCCTACAAATTGTCCTCCGACCACCTCACGTGCCCTGTGGCATTCGTGTACACAACAAAGAAAAATGCAATTAAACTTTTTTTTAGCCAGGCAATGGTGGCACACACCTTTAATCCCAGCATTCTGAAGCAAAGGCAGGCAGATCTCTGAGTTCGAGGCCAGCCAGCCTGGTCTACAGGGCGAGTTCCAGGAGAGCTAAGACTACACAGAGAGACCTTGTCTCAGGGATAAAAAACAAAACCAAACAGAAATGTAATTAAACTTTTAAAAAAGGTGGATGGGGCTGGTGTTCATGGCACACATCCTTAAATCCCAGCACTCAGCAGGCAAAGGCAGGTGAACCTCTGAGTTCTAGGCCAGCCTGATCTACATAGTGAATTCCAGGACAGCCAGGGCTACACAGAGAGACCTGTCTCATGGGTAGGATGTTGGGGGAATGGTGGATGGTCCTGAGAAAGAACCACGATTGGACTCTGTCGTCTACACACGCATGCACACAGACATATGTGTACTGCACACAGGAGCACACGTGTGCACACCTACCAAGACGACAACTATGACACTCTCTAAACTTCGTTCGAAGGGACATGAAGAGATGACAAGTGGCTGTTGGTAAACATGAGTCTACTGTCAACAGAACTCCGGGCAGGAGACAAAAAACACACAAGCCGAATCTACAGAGACCATGGAAGCAACTTGCCCAAGGTGCTGCAGAGCTCAGCGCAGCGCAGCGCAGCCATGACCCTCGGCTGCGGCAATCGGGTGTGGAACTTAGGCGCTTGGACATCATTTCTTCCCGGTAGAGGTAAAGCAGCCAGAGAGGTAGAACAGAGAGGCCCGGGAGCGAGGATGGTGTCAGCAGAGGAGTAGACCCAAGTCAAGTCGGGATGGGGCAGCCCTGGCTTAGGCCTCAAAGATTTCTGCTAGGCGAGAATTGAAAGGGCCTCGTAGGTTCACAAACGAGACAATTACGAATTTTAAGAGAGACAATTTCG
This sequence comes from Rattus rattus, assembly GCF_011064425.1. NCBI lineage: Eukaryota > Metazoa > Chordata > Mammalia > Rodentia > Muridae > Rattus > Rattus rattus. The sequence goes on along the minus strand of NC_046171.1, from coordinate 7,810,791 downwards.
TTTTATTAGAAGGGAGAGTCGCTTTTCACAGTGAGGGATGAGTGGGCGGCGGCGGGCTGAGGGGCGGTGGGTACAAAGAAAGGTGGTGGAGATGAGACAGGCACCATCTCTACCCACGAGTCTTGATGATGGGGGAAAATCTTACCAGTTCCTGTTAGTCAGGGGGCCTAGTATTCTGAAACACCTCGCAGAGGGAAAGGCGAGACGGAGAAAGATTCCAGGGAGGGGATTTAAAACTGATCTTCAAGAAACGACTCTGAATCCGTCCGCTAAACAAAGGAAAGATACATAAAATGGAAAAGACACTGGAATTATAAGGACGGAGGATGGGACGGAGGGGGAGAGGATTACAAGATCGAAGGATCCATCTTGGGAAAGTAGCTTTACAGAGGAAGCATTGGAAACAGAAGGGCAGACTGACAAAGAAGGAGGCGGGGAGGGAAACCATCTTCAGGGGCCCTTAAGCTGGGGGTGGGGTGGGGGTCAAGGGTTAAAGGGGTGTGGAGCACAATGGAGAATCCCTCGGAGACTGGAACCGGGGCGGGGCGGGGCGAGCAGCCTTCCAGTCCAGCAGCAGCCTCTCGTGACCGATTCCGCAGCTCAGGAGGAAAACCCAAGAAGCGTATTGCATTTCCTCAAACTGAGAGCTTCAAGGTCTTTTTGGTTAAACACTGGGTGGAAGAGAGAGTCAAAACTGAGAGCGCAACTGATATTGTTAAGCCAGTTTGTTTGTGGTAAACAAAACCAGCAAGAAATGCCAGGGGCTGGCTGAGGCTGGGATGGGCCGGGATGGGGGCAGCGGGGGTTTGCTGGGATGGCTGAGAGGGGGATGGGGTACTTGCCACTTAAGTGTGGGGACTTAAGTTGCAATCCCAGCATTTCTACAGTGGGATAGAAGGTGGGGAGGGAAGAACAATCCCCAGGCACTGGTGGGATAGCCTGGTGTGTACAGCCTCAAAGAAGTGAGCCTGCCTCAAACAACGAAGAACGTAACACACACACACACACACACCCTTCCAGGCTGCCCACTGGCCTCCAGGCACACATGTGAAAGCACACACAAGATTTTTTTTAAAATCAATAGAAGGCCGGTGTGGTAGATTATGCCTGCAGTCCCACCCAGCCTTTAGAAGTGAAGGCAAGAGGACTGGGGGTTCAAAGTCAACGTCAGCTACATATCAAAATCAAGGCCAACCTATGCTATTGGACAGTCTCAAGTCCCACGTCCCCAAAAATAAACATCAAGAAAGAATTCTGGTAAAGATGTTTGCCTGAGTTTAGAGAAGAAAATACATTTTTTTTTCCAGCCAGGATGCAGTGGAGCACACGATTAATCCCAAGACTTGGGAGGCAGAGGCAGGTGGGTCTCTTGAGTTTAAGGCCAGCCTGGTCTACAGAGCGAATTCCAGGGGTCGGGGATTTAGCTCAGTGGTAGAGCGCTTGCCTAGCAACCGCAAGGCCCTGGGTTCGGTCCTCAGCCCCGAAAAAAAAAAAAAAAAAGAAAGAAAGAAAAAGAAAAAAAAAAGACATAACAACAACAACAAAGACAAAAGACTTGGGAGGCAGAGGCAGGTGGGTCTCTTGAGTTTAAGGCCAGCCTGGTCTACAGAGCGAATTCCAGGGGTCGGGATTTAGCTCAGTGGTAGAGCACTTGCCTAGCAAGCGCAAGGCCCTGGGTTCGGTCCCCAGCTCCCCCCCCAAAAAAAAAAAAAAAGAAAGAAAAAAAAAAAAAAAAGACATAACAACAACAACAAAGACAAAATTACAGAGCGAATTCCATAACAGCCAGGGCTTCACAGAGAAACCCAGTCTTGAAGGGGAAAAAAAAAAAATTAAGATAGGTCTTACTATGCAGCCTTGCCTACGTCTAGTCAGAGCTTGCTGTGTAGGCCAGGTTTCTCTCAAACTCACAGAGATCCACCTGTCTCTGCCTGCCCAGGTCTGGGATTGAAGGCATAAACTACCACACGTGGCACCAATGATGGGAAACTGATCCTTGAACCCCACAAGGTAGAAAGAGAAACAGAACTGACTCCCGTAAGTTGTTCTCTGACCTCCACATGTGCCCACAAACACGAGACAAATCAAAAATAAATCTGGGGGTTTTTTTTGTTTTTGTTTTTGTTTGTTTGATGAAAGAGAAGCTAGAGATCTGAGTCAAGGAGAAGAGAGAATGGGAGAAACAGGTGACTATCATTAGGGAGGTTTCAGAGTTCAAAGTCCTAAAAAAAAAAAATTATTTTATCATTAATTTATGCGTGTGAGAGTTGTGTGTGATGTGGTGTGGTGTCCCCACAGAGACCAAAAGAGGATCAGAGCCCTTGGGGCTGCAGTTACAGGCAGTTGTGAGCCACCTGACATGGGTACTGGAAACTGAACTTCTCCTGTCCTCTACAGAAGCAGTAAGTACACTGTCTTAACCAGCGAGCGGCCATCCCTCTCCAGCTCCCAGGGTTCAAGCCCTGGAAAGGCAGTCTTGCTTCCAAGGGTGTGGCTGATGAGAGAGGCTGAAGCTGGCCAAGTTAGAGCTGGAAGGCTGAGCCCAGAGCCCGGGATGCATGGGTGGACTCTGCGTGGTTTTGAAGATGGGGGCTGATGATGAAAGATGAAGAGAGACTGAATCAGACGTCCAGGTTGTTAGGAGCACAGTTACGGGTGTTGACGGAGATTCGGCTGTGAAGACAGGAAGAGTCCAGTCCATGCAGAGCCGGGAGTCACTTCTCCCTAATTATCGGTGTCAATCAAAGGAAGAGCAACCTCTTCCAAAGAGGGCATAGGCGCTGTTAGGAGAAAACCAAGCCTTTGTACCAGATCCACAGGTGAGTCCTCACTGGGTAGTGAACCACAGTGAGCACTGGGAAGGACACCCGGTCAGGCTCGCTTTTGGAATCCATGACAGAAAATGCATTCTATCAAACACCTGGCATTTACTGTGGGGAGGTGTGGCACACTGACAGGCCCTTGGGCCATGGCTTTTATGTTCCAGGTCACCATTCTGCTGGTTTCCCTCTAACCCCATCTTGCCCATGAAACTGAATGACTTCAGACTCTTGAGAGCAGATTTAGACCTCACCTCACCCAAAGCAGCACTTCTGGTTTTTCCCTGTCCACCCACCCAGGGATCCCACCTCAGCTCCCATCCAGCCCCATCACCCAGACCCCTGTTTCTCCTCTTGTCTCCTGCAAGGCAGCATAGACCAGGGAACTGCCCTGTAGACCAGGCTGGCTTCAGACTCACAGAAATCCACCTGCCTCCCAGTCACCAACATCCTCCCTCCTCCTCCTCCTCGTCCTCGTCCTCGTCCTCGTCCTCGTCCTCCTCCTCCTCCCCTCCTCCTCCTCCTCCTCCTCCTCCTCCACCTCCTCCACCCTGTCCCATGACAGGCACTCTGACACCTTCCAAAAGATACCAAGGGGTATTGAGTTAAATGGAGATACTTTGTATCTCCTCACATGGACCTTCATGATCTGGCCCTGCTTTCTTCTCCAACTTCATCTGTACCCCTTCCCAGTCTCTCTGATGTGATCGGGTTGAGTTTCCTGCCGTCCATCAGCATCCCTGGTTTCCTCCCTACTTGTCTGTCACCTGGGCCTTTTCTTCAATGGTACCCATGCTGACTGTGACATTACTGACTACTGTACCTAAGAGTATCCTCTTCCACTTCCACACTCCCCTCTCTCGTTTTCCTTGTAGTCGATTCATTTTATTTTATGGGCCTCCCTCATGCTAGGCAAGTGCTCTACCTCTAAGACTCGTATCTCCCCACCCCTTCTTTGATGAGTCCCTCCTATATCTGGCCTAGCTGGAATGTGATTCCCTAAGAGTAAAAGGCTCTTTGGCTCAACTTTGTATCACACCGAATGCTTCCTGCCTTGAACAAACTTCCTGGTTGATACTTAGTAAACACGTATTAAAGGCTGTTGGAGGGCAGGCGTGGTAAGGTCGGACAATGTCCAGCTGTAATGTCTGGCTCAGGTAGAAGTTTCATTTAGTATCCCTGGGGTCAGTAGCCGGATAACACTAGAGGCGGAGTGAGCTGTTTCACAGGCTGGAGTTTGTTTGGAAGTCCTTCGAGGTGGTGTGTGCTTAGAATTGAGGTTGAGTTTGAATTTGCGATTTGGGTGGAAGGTTAAACTTGGGTGAAGTCTGAAGCTAAAAGACAGAAACTCTGGCAGCCCGTGGCTACTGTCACTTCAGCCTGGTTTGCAGGCCCGGGAGATTTCTGTGGCCCCTCTCTGAGAGTGGCATAGATGCTGCACAAGACTCCCAGTCATCAGCCCTCCCACTCGGGGAAAGTCCCAGACAGCTGTTGGCCTCCCCCAAGAAAGAAACCGAATTTCACACAACCTCTAAAACTGAGATTGAAACCAAAAATTGGCCCATGGCAAGGCACATCCTCCAGCAACACTGCCAGCTCCCGTGACACGGCTTAGCTGGTTCTTGTACTTCCTTCCTTTGTCTCCAACATCTCCTCATGCTCCCTCCCCTTTCCTCTGTCCTTCCACGTCCCAGCCTTCTTATGCAATCTCTCTGTCTCTGTATGTGTCTCTGTGTCTCTGTCTCTCTCTCTGTCTGTCTCTGTCTCTGTCTCTCTCTCCTCTCTCTCTCTGTCTCTGTATGTGTCTCTGTGTCTCTGTCTCTGTCTCTCTCTCTCTCTGTCTCTTCTCTCTGTCTCTCTGTCTCTCTCTCTCTGACATTTTTCATTTTAATACAGCTCAGCCAGCGCCTCAGCCCATCAGCTACCCGTTAAGAGGCAGAAACCACAGGAAGCATAAAGATTCCCAGAGAAAGAGGAACACAGAAAAGGAGCCAAAATGACACAATGAAAATTCAAGCTCTGTCTGAGAGGCCGCGGCTCAGTGGCAGAGAGCCTGCCTGCCTAGCTAGCAGGCTCAGACTATTGAGTTCCGCCGGTTCCGCCAAAGATCAAAAGAACTAAAAGACAAGATATAGACAAGAAATCACAGGACTTCCTTGTTTGCTTGTTTTGACAAAGTGTTTCCGTGTAATCCCCGTAGCCAAGTAGGACCTTGAACTCCTCCACCTGATCTGACTTTACCTCTCCAGTGTCAGGGTTATAGCATGCGCCCACACCTAGTTACGGGGTTCCAGGGATGGAACCCAAGAGTTTCTGCATGCTAGGCGGCCCTGTACCAACTGAACCACATCCCTGAGCCCTGAAAGAGGTGTTTATGCGTCGTTTCCTTCCTCCATTACATCTGGGCAGCCACCAACGCTGTAGGCTCTGCCTTGAACACTTTCTCCTTTCCACTCTCCCCAGGATGCAGGCTCTTGTCCTGGGCTCTTGCTGGGTCATTGTAAAGGCCCTTCACTGGTCTCCATGGTGACCTCAAGACCTTCCTCCGTTCTTCATCTTGCTTCCAGACTCCCTTTTATAACATTAAAATGTAAGCGGGTCTCTCTTTGGCTCTCTACCCTATTAGAATCAGATTTAAACCCTGCAGGTGAGTTCGAGGCTAGCCTGATCTACAAAGCGAGTTCCAGGACTGTTACAACAGAGAAACCCTGTCTTAAAAGAAAACAAACCAACGAAAAACAATAAAACATGCAGGGTGTATTCTCTGCTTACCACAGTCTTTCTTTTGCTTCTTCTATATGTACCCAGATGCACACCTCAGTCCAGGAGGGCTCTTGCAGGCAGCCAGTACATTTTGTCCCTCCCTACCCTTCTTACCTCCATAATAAATGCCCGGCTCCCCGACCCCCACCCCCTTCCATGAATTTCCTCTGGGCTGCCTTGCCAAAGTCATGAAACTCGACCACAGTCCACTAAACTTGAGATCCCCGAAGTCAGGGATCCATCTCTCGGAGCTGTCTCTCCTATTCCTCGTACCAGGTGCACATAAGTGTTTATGGGATACAGAGGAAGAGACAGGATGAGAACCACAGAGCTCACAGCACAGGTCCCCAAAGTATGGGGCCTGAACATGCTGGACACTTCGGAATGAGTGACCGCATAAGACGTGAGAAGAAGCACTTCTGTCCCTCTCCAGCCTTCTGTCCTGCCCACATCTTCCCCCAAGGCAAGCCCGTCGTCGAAACTGGAATTCCTCTTTACCAGCCTGGGTCTTTTTTTTTTTCCATGACCTAGAAGTGTTGCCCTTCCCCCACCTTTGGTCCTAACAACATTTCTAGTCCTAAGACAGAGGCCTCATCCTGCAGGGTCCTGTCCCATCCTGAGGAGGAAGGACTGCTAATCAGAGCACCATGAGAAGCTAAGCGATCAGCACTGGCTTCTCTTCCCTCTCAACTGATTGGGCCCCGAGAACAGCAGTGTGCCTTAGAGTCCAGCCTGACCTAACCGCCACCATGACAGCTGCAGCCCACCAGGACACTCTGACTGACAGCCAGGAGGCAGTGGTGGTGACATCTGAGGTGGCCAGCTGCTGTCATCTATCTCAATCTTTTTTTTTTTTTTTTAAAGATTTATTTAAAAAAAAAAAAAAAAAAAAAAGGGGTTGGGGATTTAGCTCAGTGGTAGAGTGCTTGCCTAACAAGCCCAAGGCCCTGGGTTCGGTCCCCAGCTCCAAAAAAAAAAAAACATGACCAATAAATAAATAAATAAATAAATAAATAATCAATCAGCTTCAGGAACTTTGCTTTATGAAAGCTGTGACTTACAAGCTGAGTGAAAACTGGTTCTTCACAGGAGTCTCCTACTCAGGGTTCCCCGGACAGAAACTAGAAACAAACCCAATGGTCGTCCGCGGTCTCCTCGTTGGCTTTGAACGTTCACTGAAGACAGCCTAGAGTCTCAGCTGAGGGACTGACTGCCCAGGCTATGGATATGTTCTGGTGGGGGTGGGGGGGAGCTCGGCGGAGGTTGTTAATGGATGTAGGAAGCCCAAGACCACTGTGGGTGGCTCCCAAGACCACCGTGGGTGGCACCATCCTCTGTGCAGGTGATCCTGGGTTATATAAGAAAGCTAGATAGACAGACAACATGATAGACAGACAACATGCAGTGGCACACACCATTAATCCCAGCACTTGGAAGGTTAAGGCAGGCAATGTCTGTGAGTTCAAGGCCAGCTAGGGTATTGAGATCTTGTCTCTGTGTATATATGTATGTGTATGGGTATGATGTGTATGTATATATTATATGTATGTGTGTGTGTATGTACAATATATACATGTATTCATGTACATGTGTGTAGGTACACATATACATATATTATAAAATAACTAAAGAATAAATTTTGAAAAAATATTAATAATAATAATAAGAAAACTTTATAAGAAAGACAGGGAAAAAAAAGAAAAGAAAAAGAAAGACAGGAATGTGAGCCAGCAGGATGGCTCAGTGGGTAAAGGGGCTGACTAGCTTTACCTAATGACCTCAGTTCAATCCCTACAACCCACATGGTGGACGGAGAAAACCAGCTCCTAAAAGCTGTCCTCTGACCCCCACATGTGGCCTGTGGCACTTGTATGCACTCACATGCAACACATAAATAAGTATATTTTTTTTCCTTTTTTTTTTTTTTTTTCCCGGAGCTGGGGACCGAACCCAGGGCCTTGTGCTTGCTAGGCAAGCGCTCTACCACTGAGCTAAATCCCCCAACCCCAATAAGTATATTTTTAAGTGTTCTGTTGTGTGTACAGGATTTTTGCCTGCGTGTTTCAGCACCACTTGAGTGTCGTGCTTGCAAGGGCCAGAAGAGGACATCCCATCCCCCAGAACTGCAGGTGTAAATGTAATGTAGCCAACCTGTGGTTGCTGGGAATTAACACTGGTCCTCTGGAAGAACAGCCAGTGTTCAGAACCCTAAGCCAACCTCCAACCCTCAAAAATATATATATATATATATACATATATATATATATACATGTACATATATATATATACATGTACATATATATATATAATTTTTTAAAGTTTTGTTTTAAGACAGAAACTATCAATGTGGCTGCTGGGAATTTGGGAATGGACCCCGGGGCTCACACAGGCCTGCAAGCAGCAGAGGAGCTCTCCTCAGATGTGGCTTCTAAACAAGCCCTTTAACTGTCTTCACCTGTGTAGAATTCTGAAGCTCCCTCTATACAGAACTTTGGAAGCCCGGGGTATATATATTTGGGGTTACATAGGTCTGATTTGCAGGGACTTGCAGGGATGGGCTGAGACCTCCTTGCTATGCATGAGTGTCTTGGGGTTCTAAGAGAATACCCCCAAATCATCTTCTAGACCTGGACCATTCTAGGACACTGGTTCTCGATCTTCCTAACTCCATCACCCCTTATTTAATACGGTTCCTCATGTTGTGGTGACCCCAACCATACAATTATTTTCATTGCTATTTCATAACTGTAATTTTGCTGTTGCTGTTATGAATCATAATGTAAATATTCTCTTTAAATGGAGGTTTGCCGAAGGGGTCTCGCCCACAGGTTGAGAACTGCTGCTCCAGAGATAAGGGGATGCAGCTAAGACTGTCAAACACCAGGACACTCCAGATTCTGGGGGAGGGTGCACTGTAATGATACTTCTTGCCCTGAAACTGGCCGATGGCCAGAAAACACAGATATACTGGAACAGCTGTGACTTGAACCCCCAAAGACAAGAGAGGAAATGGACCCGAAGGGGTAGAGGTCAATGGTGGAAGGCATGTCAAGCGTACATAACCCCGGGTTCGAACCTGAAAAAACAAAGGTGCCACTAACCACATGTGGCTTCAGAGCCCTCCAGACGTGACCAGGGTCGATGGAGAGAGAAACGGGCAGAGGAGCTTGTGAGCAGTGAAGGGTGCAGAAGTGTTATAAACCATCGCTCTTCGGAGAACCAGGCTTCCAGTCACAGCACAGCTGTACCCCCCCTCGTTCTCCGCGAATTACCGGTCCGTTCACTGGAACTCCTCAGCCTGACCCTGGTCCCTGCTAGTCCCTGCAGCCCACAGTTCCTCGGACCCGGCTCCCTTTCCCAGAACGCAGTAGTTTGAGCCCCTAGCCTGCGGTTCTCTCCTAGGCCCCAGCCTTTCCTGCCTTCGACTGAAACAGCAGCATCTTCTAAGCCCTGGGGGCTTCCCCAGGCCCTAGCCCCGACCTAGAACCCGCCCGCTGCCTGCCACACTGCCGCTTCCTCTATAAAGGGACCCGGAGCACCAGCACCCAGGACCCCGCACAGCAGGTGAGCCTCTCCTGCCCTGTCTCCTTGGGCTTACCCTGGTAGCAGGCATCCCTCAGGATCCTGCCTCTTCTCTTGAGCCACAGTCTTTTCTGCACAACCTGCCTGGATCCCCCAGCCTTAATGGGTCTGGTCCTTGTGCCTTGTGGCTTTGATTTTTGGTCTGTTCATAGCGTCTAACTCAGCCTTGTCAGTCTCTCTCTCTCTCTCTCTCCTCTCTCTCTCTCTCTCTCTCTCTCTCTCTCTCTCTCTCTCTCTCTCTCTCTCTGTCATTGTCTCATTCTATGGTGGAGCTTTCCTCTTCCAGTCTGTCTTTCTCTCCTTATCCCCACTCACTTCAGGGTTCCCCTGCCTGTCTGTCCCCTTTTCTGTCTGTCGCCCTGTCTCTCAGGGTGGCTGTCTCAGCTGGGAGGTAAGATCTGTCTTCCGCTGTGTGCCCCGCCTCCCCTACACACATACACACATCCTCTCTCTCTCTCTCTCTCTCTCTCTCTCTCTCTCTCTCTCTCTCTCTCTCTCTGCAGGTTCTCCCCATGACACCACTTGGACGTCTCCACCTCCTGAGGGTGCTTAGCGCCCCTTCTGTCTTCCTCCTGGGGCTGCTGCTGGCCCTGCCTCTAGGGGCCCAGGTGAGGCAGCATGAGAGATGGGGGTGCTGGGGTGGCCTGGCCAACTCAGAGTCCTAGAACCCTCTCAACTCTTCTCTCCTAGGGACTGTCTGGTGTTCGATTCTCAGCTTCCAGGACAGCTCACCAGCCCCCTCAGAAGCATTTGACCCATGGCCTCCTGAAACCTGCCGCTCACCTTGTTGGTAAACTTCTCCTCCAGAGGTCCAGCCCCGCCTTCCCTCCTACTTGCCCAGGGGCCCAAGCGATCTTCCCATCTCCCCACACCAACTTTTCTTACCCCTCAAGGCAGGCACCCCACTCCCATCGCCCCACCAGCCATCCCAGTTGTCCAGTGTCTGTTCCCTCGGGGACGAAGACCTCTGACCCTGATCTCACCCCAGTGCCTTGTGCCTTTCCCCAGGGTACCCCAGCAAACAGAATTCACTGCTCTGGAGAGCAAACACGGACCGCGCCTTTCTCCGACATGGCTTCTCTTTGAACAACAACTCCCTCCTGATCCCCACCAGCGGCCTCTACTTTGTCTATTCCCAGGTGGTTTTCTCTGGAGAAAGCTGCTCCCCCAGGGCCATTCCTACTCCCATCTACCTGGCCCACGAGGTCCAGCTGTTTTCCTCCCAGTACCCCTTCCATGTGCCTCTCCTCAGCGCACAGAAATCCGTGTATCCGGGGCTACAAGGACCGTGGGTACGCTCAATGTACCAGGGGGCTGTGTTCCTGCTCAGTAAGGGGGACCAGCTGTCCACCCACACAGACGGCATCTCCCACCTACACTTCAGCCCCAGCACCGTGTTTTTTGGAGCTTTTGCTCTGTAGAATCTAGGGAAACTCAGGAACTGGATTCCAGCACCTCCATCCTGTTCATCTTGAGGGTCACATCCCCAGTCTCCAGCCTTCCCAACCAAAATAGCCTGGAGCTTTCACGGGAGTCTGAGGCGCTTCAGGGCACCTCCCCCAGGGTCACTCCAGATGCTCAGGGGGAGACTCAAGCCTGCCTAGAAGTTCCTGCACAGAGCAGGGTATTTGTGGGTCTAGGCGGGGCAGAGACCTGGACATGAAGGAGGGACAGACATGGGGGGAGGTGTCTGGGGACAGGGGGAGGTTGACTATTTATGAAGAGAAGGGTTAAGTTATTTATTTATAGGGAATAAAAAGAGGGGAGAGGTGGAAAGCCGTCGGGTGACAACTAGGTCCCAGACATCAGTTACCACAGAACAGGACTCATCTGAGAGAGGGACGGTGACGGTGAGAGAAGTAGATGTAGGTGACCAAGGGGTTTTAGAAGAAAGCCCGAGGCTCTAAAAGCCAGCCACTGCCTGGCCACACATCCACAGGGAGCCCCTGCACCATCCGTGAATCCCAATAAACCTCTTTTCTCTGAAATCCTGTCTGCTTGTGTCTGTCTTGGATTGGGGGAGAATGTTCCTGGTCTCTTTAAGGAGTGGAGCAGGGGACAGAGGCCTCAGTTGGATCATGGGGGTCCAGACAGAGCAAGGAGACATAAAGGAAAAGGCAGCTCCCAGAAACATGGTGGATTCGTGGGAGTGAGGCAGCCTAAGTGCCGGAGGAGACCCAAAGGATAAGGCTAGGGAGATCAATCCAAGGCTGGGGAGAGACGGAGGTTCTGGGAGAAGTGACTCCCCCAGAGGGTGGGAGAGTGTCCAGGACTGGGAGGGAAGGGGAGAGGAATCCTTGGGAGACATGGAGCCATAAGGGTTGGGAGAAACCCTGAAAGCAGGGTTGTGGGAACCACATGTCTGAGATGTGCTGCAATCAAGACGATATGGCAGAAGCTTCGTGGAAAACTCACTTGGGAGCAGGGACCGAAAGCAGCAGTCTAAGCCCCATGATCAGAATGAAAGGAGAAGGCTTGTGGGGTCCGTGAATTCCCAGGGCTGAGTTCATTCCCTCTGGGGCTGCCCCATTCTCCTCCAGTTACCCCACCGGCCCTCCCAGAGCCCATACACGCTCCCAGCTCTCAAGCCACTGTGCCCTCAGCCACTTCCTCTAAGAACTCAGACAAGGGGGCTTTCCCTCCTCAACGTTGAGTCTCCCCCCTTATGCAGCCGGCTGTCAGAAGCACTCCCAATGCTAAGTTCTCCCCCATGGAAGTCCTGTTTAGAAATCAAAGGGGAACGGACATAGGCATGGGGTCTCTGCAGAGAAACAATGGAAGACAGAGGAAATGGGTTTCAGTTCCCAGGGTCCTATACATCACACACACACACACACACACACACACACACACACACACACACACACACACACACACACACACACACACGTTCCTGATTGGCCCCAGATTGCCACAGAATCCTGGTGAGGACGGAGAGGAGATTCCTTGATGCCTGGGTGTCCCCAACTTTCCAAACCCCTGCCCCCGCATTGGAGAAGAAACTGAGAGAGGTGTAGGGCCACTACCGCTTCCTCCACATGAGATCATGGTTTTCTCCACCAAGGAAGTTTTCCGCGGGTTGAATGAGAGCTTTTCCCCGCCCTCTTCCCCAAGGGCTATAAAGGCGGCGCGTGCACAGCCAGCCGGCAGAACTCAGCGAGGACACCAAGGGACCAGCCAGGAGGGAGAACAGCAACTCCAGAACACCCTGGTATTAACTCCCAGAAAAGCAAGCAACCAGCCAGGCAGGTTCCGTCCCTCTCATACACTGGCCCGAGGCGACACATCTCCCTCCGGAAAGGACACCATGAGCACGGAAAGCATGATCCGAGATGTGGAACTGGCAGAGGAGGCGCTCCCCAAAAAGATGGGGGGCCTCCAGAACTCCAGGCGGTGTCTGTGTGTCAGCCTCTTCTCATTCCTGCTCGTGGCGGGGGCCACCACGCTCTTCTGTCTACTGAACTTCGGGGTGATCGGTCCCAACAAGGAGGAGGTGAGTGCCTGGGCATTGTTTATTCTCACTCACAAGCAAAGTAGGGTGGGAGGGCAAGAAAGGCAGGAGGGTAAGGGAAAGAGGCCGGCTGGTGGGCACAGTAATGTGGAGGAGAGTTGGGGAGGGAGACAGAGTCAGGACCTCGGACCGTGCAGCCAGCTGTCTAAACATCCTTGGGTGGATGCACGGAGGGGTGAATGAACGAACAAGCGTGTGTACTCGTGCAGAGATGCACAGAGATGTGGCCAGGGGAACAGGGAAGAAGCAAGAGATAAAAATTCGAGATGGAGGTGGGAGATGAGGGAGATAAGGAGATATGAGAGATAAGGAGGGAGATGAAGGGGAAACAACAGATCAAGCACAGAGGGTACCACAGAAAGATGCTGGGGTTGGACGGATAAATGAATGAGGAGGAAAAGCACTGACTTTGGGGGGGGGAGTTGGACGGGGGGGGGGGATGGCAAAGAGGGGGGAGGCTTCTCCTTTGTGGTGAGTCTGTCTACTAACCTACTTCTTTCCCTACACAGAAGTTCCCAAATGGGCTCCCTCTCATCAGTTCCATGGCCCAGACCCTCACACTCAGTAAGTGTTCCCAAGCCTCTCTCTTAATTCAGGATGGGGGGGGGGACTTAAAGCTTTGGTTTAGGAGGAAAGGGAATAGGGGTCTAACTACACAGATGCTTGCTGGGAAACCTAAGGGTCTCATCTCTGCCTTTGTCCCCTTCCAGGATCATCTTCTCAAAACTCGAGTGACAAGCCCGTAGCCCACGTCGTAGGTAAGTTCCTTCGCATGTGCCTTGGGGGGGGGGCGGTGACAGGGCAGGATTTTGGGGCCGAGAGAAGACAAGGGCTCTCAGAGACAGCAGGTGAGAGAGTCAGAGCGGTGATTCAAAGGCAAGGCATTAGGAGGCCACCCCGGACCTCGTAGCCAATGGGATGTGGAAAGACAAGAGGGCGCAGGAACCGGAAGTGAAGTGTGGGTAGAAGTTGAGGTTCAGGATGTGGAGTGTGAACTAAGAGGGTGACACTGACTCAATTCTCCCTCCCTCAGCAAACCACCAAGCGGAGGAGCAGCTGGAGTGGCTGAGCCAGCGTGCCAACGCCCTCCTGGCCAATGGCATGGATCTCAAAGACAACCAACTGGTGGTACCAGCAGATGGGCTGTACCTTATCTACTCCCAGGTTCTCTTCAAGGGACAAGGCTGCCCCGACTACGTGCTCCTCACCCACACCGTCAGCCGATTTGCCATTTCATACCAGGAGAAAGTCAGCCTCCTCTCCGCCATCAAGAGCCCTTGCCCTAAGGACACCCCTGAGGGAGCTGAGCTCAAGCCCTGGTATGAGCCCATGTACCTGGGAGGAGTCTTCCAGCTGGAGAAGGGGGACCTGCTCAGCGCTGAGGTCAACCTGCCCAAGTACTTAGACATCACGGAGTCTGGGCAGGTCTACTTTGGAGTCATTGCTCTGTGAGGCGACTGGCGTGTTCATCCGTTCTCTACCCAGCCCCTGTCCCCGACTCTGACCCCCATTACTCTGACCCCTTTATCGTCTACTCCTCAGAGCCCCCAATCTGTGTCCTTCTACCTTAGAAAGGGAATTGTGGCTCTGGGTCCAACTCCGGGCTCAGAATTTCCAACAACTACGATGCTCAGAAACACACGAGACGCTGAAGTAGTGGCCTGGGTTGCGGGCTGCTCATGAGCCGCCACCGGCAAGGATTCCAATGGGCTTTCGGAACTCGCTGGATCCCCGAATGTCGATGCCTGAGTGGATCGGGGGAGTGGAGGGGGGAGTGGATCAGGCTGCCTCTGGCTCACAAGGCTGCTGAAGATGTCTCAGGCCTTCCTTCCTTCCGTCCTTCCTTCCTTCCTTCCCTCAGAGCTTCCCAGACTCTTCCCTGAGGCACAGCGCCCAGCCTTCCTTACGGAACCCCCTCTATTTATAATTGCACCTGTGACTATTTATTTATTATTTATTATTTATTTATTTGCTTATGAATGTATTTATTTGGAAGGCCGGGGCGTCCTGGAGGACCCAGCGTTGGGAAGCTGTCTTCAGGCCAACATGTTTTCTGTGAAAACGGAGCTAAACTACCAGCTATCCCCATCTGGTCCCCCACCCCCGCCTCGTTGCCTCCCCCTTTTCTTTTGCTTATGTTTAAAACAAGATATTTATCTAACCCAGTTGTCTTAATAATGCTGATTTGGTGACCAGGCTGTCGCTACATCACTGAACCTCTGCTCCCCACGGGAGCCGTGACTGTAATCGCCCTACGGGTCATTGAGAGAAATAAAGTTCGCTTGGAAAAGAAATGTGATTTCTGAAGTCTGCGTCTGTCTCTCTGCAGCCTCCTAAAGTCTGTGGGTCCAGATCTCAGTTTTTATATCCCCCGGAGCCATTAAGACCCCTAAGACCCCCCCAAGACCCCTGTGGAACAAAAGACAGTCCACAACCCAACCTCTCCCCGGAAACAGGAGCCTAAGCCTAATTACCTTTGCCCCTGGTCCTGGGAATTTCCCACTCTGGGAATTCCAAATACCTGCTGGGAAAGTACTCAATTCTTTCCGGCTGTTGCGGCTCCAATGGAGTTGGGGTGGAACCACATTCTCAGGTATCTGAATCACAGCCAAGGAAGAGCCTCAGAGCTTCAGGTGTCTAACTGTGCACCCTGTACCATTCAACCTGCCCTTTGAACAGACACTGGGCACCATCCCTGGAGAGGAGATCTAACCTCTATGCCTATTCCCCGCTGGGCAGGGCTCAGCCAACTCTGCCTCCCAGTCAGCAGCCCTTTGTTCTTCCAAACCTCTGAAGATGAAGATGAGCAAAGTGGTTTTAAAAAAGACCCAGGGCTGAACGTGTGGCTCTGTGGAGTGTGTTGGGGAGGGCGGTGGAGGGGAGGATGCTCAGGGTATGGGATTCCCTGAGTTCAAACCCCAAGACAACATGACGGAGAAGGAGCCATTACCAGCTTCGGTTTCCCAGTGTTTTAGATAAACGATGAATGTATTGGGGTGGGTGGATTGGGAAGAGGAAAAACCCGGGCTGGAGAGATGGCTCAGTGGTTAGAGCACTGACTGCTCTTCCAAAGGTCCTGAGTTCAAATCCCACAACCACAGGTGGCTCACAGCCATCTGTAATGGGATCCAATGCCCTCTTCTGGTGTGTCTGAAGACAGTGACAGTGTACTTCTAATAAATAAATAAACAAGTAAATCTTAAAAAAAAAAAGGGGGGGAGAGAGAAAAACACCTTGTTTAAACAAAGGGTGTTTTTTTTCTTAATTGCTTAATCACACATTCAGGGCCTTGGATTTGATCCCAACATCAATAATAATAATAATAATAATAATAATAATAATAATAATAATTTATTGTTGTTGTTATTCAATAGTGCTTGCTGAAGCATGCAAGGCTGACTTTATTCAGAATCCGTGATCAGTGCAGAGACTTGTAGACGTTCAGTGAGAGCAAGTGGGTCTTCAGAGCCAGAGCAGGGTGGGCGTTGGGGGACGGCAAATGACTAAGAGAAAAGAAAAATCAGGGGTAGGGGCACTCTGTCTAAACAGATCAGACAAGACGCCTGTTGAGACAGGCCAGGTGAGCAGACATCACCTCAGGGGCTGTACTGCAATGACTGAGGGTGATCCAATCTAGGAGAGGGAGCTTGCTAAACCGACTTAATGGGGTTTTTCACTAAAACTAGTTTTTACAAGGAAGGCAATGACTAGGTATAGAAGATTCAGGAGCCTGACTAGAGTTTAGCCAAAGTTGGTCACCCTCTCACCCCACTGGAAGGCTCTTGGGCAGAAGGTCAAAGGTGCGTAAGGAGTGGGTGTGTAGCCATGCCTTTAATTCCAACACTTAGGAGGTAGGAGCAGGTTAACCGTTGAGGGTTTCAAGGCCAGTCGAAGAAGAAAGAAAGGAGGATGAGGAGGATGAGGAGAAGGGAAAGAAAAAAAGAAGGAAAATGAAACTGGAAATGGAACTTCAGAAGGTTGACAGCCCTAATTGGGCTCATTGTTGGTTGGGCCTTTCTGCACCCCAGTAGCCAGAGAGGGGAAAACCAACCACATGGTATGCTGCGGGGGTGGGGTGCAGAGTGTGGGGGGGTGACCCACTGGGGTGACCTAGATACATCCTGGGTTCCCCTCTGCCTCCTCCAGCCTGGTGTGTGTGTGGGGGGACTGCTGTTACTCATCTTAGGGGCCTCCCACTTGCCCAACTCTGCGGAGGGGTGCCTTAAGTGTGAACCGAGGGTGAGGACATTCCATCTCTAGAAAGGACCCCAGGGCATTGGCTTCCTCCTCCCACTCTGCCCCAGACACAAGTCTCTGGCTCCTCCTCCTCTCCCACTTCCACCATTTTCAACTTCTTTCCTTTCTTCATTAGTCTGCCCCCCTGATGCCCCTTAGAGAAGAGCCCCAGCACTGGAGAGGCAGAGGCAGGCAGATCTTTCAGTTTGGAGATCAGTCTGGTCTACATAGTGAGTTCCAGGTGACCCAGGACTATATATGAGACCCTGCCTATAGACAGACAGACAGACAGACAGACAGACAGACACACACACACACACACACACACACACACACACACACACACAGCTGTCAGGAAGCCAGCTGCTGAGAACTAACGGCCCCACCCCACAGAGCTTTGTCCCACAGACTTCTGGAGTTTTTCTCTCTGGGAATGAGTCCTGCCTACGCTCTCACGTTGATTCTTCTCACAGCAAGGCAGAAGCCAGGAGAAAAAGTGTATGGGAGGGGTTCTTGAGGGAACCAAGGCTTTGCTATTTTGTGGGTTCTTTCTCCCACCCTCTATCCCCCCACCCCTCACCCCCCATCCCCGTCTCAGCCCCTAACACTAGATAGGAGAGAAACAAGAACAGAGAGCACGGAATTAGGAAAATCCTTGAGTCTATGTCTTTCCTTTCGTTTCTTCTTTGACCCACAGCTGCTAACAAATTGCAACCAACTTCCCTAAACTGCCAACATCCTGGCAATCAGGATACTGGGAGAAATCTCAGGGTTTAATTGTCCCTTCTTCCCTGGCCTTGGAGCCGGGGCGTGGGTGCAACAGGTGTCCACAGTTCAAAGTTGGGTCATCCACACCTGCACGCGCCCCAGAATCAAAAAAACATCAGTATTTCCGTGAAGATACTGGCATGGGGCAGCATAGTTTACATTCTTTATTTTCAAAATTCGTGTCCTACATCTCCCGAACCCCGCGCCACGCCCCTAGCTGTCCCGGATCCTGGGGTCCCAGGCTTCTTGACTCGCCAGACATAATGATTCACACATTCGCACCGTCAGTAGATCCTCCAGGAATGCAGTTGGCTGTCACCCCACCATCACCGCCCCGAAGAAGGTCTTCCCTCTCCTGTAGTCCACCATGTCGGGATGACTGATGTTGACGTATATCCTCTCGCCGCTCCGGAGCTGCGCCAGGCCGCCGAACCCCACGCTCGTGTACCACAAAGACCCGTACCCGATGGGATCCACAACAGGGGTCACGGTCTCCGCGCCCTCCAGCAGCAGCTCGGGGGAGCCCCGCCCATAGGCGCCCCCGGCGCGGTACAGGGCGCTGCGCAGCGTGAACAAGCGAGCGCGGCTTCGGCCGGCAGGGGGCGTCCTGCCCCGATACCCGACATGGCAGTAGAGATAGTAGATGCCGTCCTGCGGCAGCGCCAGCCCGTGGGTGCGGGAGAACTGCGCACCGCTTCTCAGAAACGCTTCTTCTTGGCTCGCCTCCCAGCTGAGCCCTTGCCCGCTCATCCAAGCGCCTGCAGAGAGGGACACACGTGAGCTCCCGGGCCGCTATCTCTACTAGGTCGGGGACCCGGGGAGGATGAGCAGGGACCTGGAGCGGAGGGGCGGGGCCTTCCTCACCCTGTGGCATTCAGTGGGGAGGGGCAGGAATAACGGTGCTATCACCCGAGGGGACTAAAGTGGCGAGATCCCGACCGGTTTTTACCTGTTTCCAGAGAAGTCTCAACCAGGGAGAAGCTGGGGTGGAGGAGTTGGGAAAGTACCAGGGGTGTCATAGCAGAGCCAAAGGACTTACTGTGGGGGTGCATACTGTGTGGGGGGGTGCATAGCTGGCACTCTTCAGGTCTACCATATGCTTACCTATGAGGTGGGCAGCAGGAAGCTCGGGGCTGAAGTCAGTTTCTGGTTCCCCCAATGGCAGCTGTTGAACCCCTGGATCTAGTATAGAATCCACAGCTGGGGACAGGGTGGTCACCCATGCAGATGCCTCCCGAGAGGGCTGTGCAACAGGGCGCTGGGATGTGGGATCTAGATTCCTGGAAGAATAGGATCTCTGAGGATGCAGACGGGGATCGGGAGTCTCTGAGAGGCTAGAGGGTGAGGGCGAGATGCACGAGGGTTTGCTGTCATCCAGTCCTTTTTGAGCCTGTGCTCCCGAGCCAATAACGATCTTCTCAACCTGGATGGGTAGGGTTATAGTGCCCAGAGGTCAGATTCGGCTATTGGCAACTCCACCCCTCCCACAGTAGAGCCCAGCCCTAAGGCTGGAGCCTGCAGTGCCCTCCCTAGAATGCATCTCGCTGGAAGAACAAACAAAACCTATGTACGCAGGCAGAAAGACAAGTGCAACATATCTGGAGGAGAAGCCAACCAAGAAGGGGCTTGCAAATTCAGGCTAGGATTGCCTGGAGAGAGGGCAAAGGCAGATCAGAGGGGAGAGCAGCCAGCTGAACCCCGAAGGCTCAGCCTTAAGTAAATAAACATTCACTGGAGGTAACCCTCTCGAGCCACTCACCTGACGTCCCTGATCCTGGGGCACCAGGGCCAGCACAGCCAGGACAGTGATAGGCACTGCCAACAGCAGGGTCACCAGCGATGTAGCTCCTGCCACAGCCAGCAAGAGGCAGCCCCTCCCCTGGGGCCTCCCACCCAGGCCCTGCAGTCCCCGTGTCCCCATCCAGACTCAGAGCTAGGACCCGGGCAGGGGCTTTCATACCTCAGGGGTAGGGCCACCCCTCCCTGCAGACCCACACACCTGCCCCCTGTCCCCTGCCTGGGACTTTCCGAACACCCTAGCTCCCCTCAACCTGCTTCCTGTTTACCCAGGGCTGGGGCCAGGGTTGGGTGGCTGGATGCCTGGGTTCTCTGAACTGGGGAAGGAGATAAGGCGAGAGATTGGTTTTCAAGGTAAGGGTGAAGGGGTACTCAGCAGGGAGGGAAAATGAAGCCCAGGGAAGGAAGATAGCTTGCAAAAGGCCAGGCAAAAGGTTGTAATGACCAGGCAGGACTCCGGGTATCTCGGGCTGTGCTCAGCTTCTGGACCTCCCAGGCCAGTGCTGGAAGGAGGGCTGCAAACACACATGGGCGCACGCACAGGCGCTCGGTGAGGAGATGGAGTAGGAGGCCAACAAGGGACGACTGTGAGTCTTTATCCCTGAGAGCACCCTGCCCTCTCTCCACACTAGCTGACTTCTTCCAGTTGCAGTCTTTTTTTTTTTTTTTTTTTTCCGGAGCTGGGGACCTGAACCAGGGCCTTGCGCTTGCTAGGCAAGTGCTCTACCACTGAGCTAAATCCCCAACCCCCAGTTGCAGTCTCTTAAACAAGATGGGAAAGGCAGAGTTAAGCAGGTTTACAGTGGTTACCGCTTTATGAAGGGGCCTCAGCCACCCAACCCCCACCCCTCTGGGGAAGGACAGAGGTGATGACTCCTCCCTCAATACAAAATGACAAGAACAATACACAGGCTTTTTTTTTTTTTATTTTAAAACACTTATCTACTTAATGTATATGAATACAGTGTAGCTGTCTTCAGACACACCAGAAGAGGGCACCAGATCTCATTACAGATGATTGTGAGCCACCATGTGGTTGCTGGGATTTGAACTCAGGACCTCTGGAAGAGCAGTCAGTGCTCTTAACCACTGAGCCATCTCTCCAGCCTGATCTTCAGTCTTTCCTTCATCTCCATAGAAAAGCCCTAAGAAGGCGCTGAGACCCAGAGAGATGAAAAGGCTGAGGCTGGGATGGAGGTGGTGCTTGGCCAGTGGGTTTGATTCTGTCGGAGGCAAAACAGCACCAATTCCAGCCTCGTACATTTTACTAAATGTACATTTTATCTTCCGGAGGCAAGAAATGAGGAAACAAACACTAACTTGAGCAATTCAGAGGTAGCATGAGGTAATGCTCACAACTTGGAAAGATACAAGAAGTAGCCCAGGGCTGTGCTTCGCTGGTAGAGCACTTACCCAGCATGCCCCGGGCCCTGACTTTGGTTCCCAGCACTAAATCAAGCAGGCCTCGTGCAGGGGAGCTGTAATCCCAGCAGGATGATCTGAAATCCAAGGCCATCCTTGACTACTTGGCAAATATGAGGCCAGGTTCCTTTCAAGAAGGAAAGAAGGAACCAGCCTTAATTCGGGAGGCTGAGACACGCTGATCAAGGCCAGCATGGTCTATAGAGCATATTCCAGTACAGTCAGGGCTTCCGGGGGCGGGGGGGGGGGAGTCAAGTGACTAAGCAAAGTGTTGCTTGTAGATCTAGGTCAGTAGTTCTCACCCTTCCTAATGCTGCAACCCTTTAATGCAATTCCTCATGTTGTGCTGACCCCCAGCCATAACGTTTGCTACTGTTACAAATTGTAGTATAAATATCTCCAAGGCAGGGTGTCTGATGTGCGATGGGGGGTCGGGACCCTCGGGTTGAGAACCAATGATCTAGGCGAGGAGACCGTGTTTATGGGGCCTGAAGACATGTCTTAGCAGTTAAGAGCACTTGCAGCTCATGAAGAGGGTCTGAGTTCAGTTTCCAGCACCCAGGTCAGGTTACCTATAGCTCCAGCTCCAGAGGGGAACCCACACCCTCTTTGTGTGTGTGTTGGTGTGTGTGTGTGTGTGTGTGTGTGTGTGTGTGTGTGTGTGTGTGTGTGTGTGTGTGTGTGTGTGTGTGTGTGTGTGTGTGTGTGTGTGTGTGTGTGGGTGTGTGTGTGTGTATATGTATGTGTGTGTGTGTGTGTGTGCCCACACATGTGTGTGTTCTTGAGTATGAGTTCACAGTCCCTTCAAATGCTAGTCTGGGCTGGCCTTCCACCTTGTCTGAAACAGAGTCTAGTCGTGGTCTTCTCTGACATCCCTAACCCCTGCGATTGTCCACAAACTCTCTGTTCTCTGCCTCCCATCTCACCCTAAGAATATGGAATTTCACAAGTGGTTGCCACAGCCATCTTTCTGTGGGGCCTGGGGACTCAAACTCAGATCTTCATGCTTGTGTGCCCAGTGCTTTTACCAACAGAGCTCTCTCCTCACCCAATGCTTAAAATTAAAAACAAATGTAACTATAAGATATATTAAAAAGAAGAAACCCACTTAAATTGTGCCCTATTTGTTCTGCGGGGGTGTGGGGACCCCGGGAGTGGAATGTGGTGTGGTGTGGTAAGGAAGTACCACAAAGTTCCTGAATTTGGGTAACAAAGCATGCCTAGGGACCCAGGCACCAGACTCAAGCACCCTCTCTCTCCGCCCTAGCTACCAGCCTTCACTCTGTTCAAAGACTGGGGTGTAGTCTCCTAGCACCCTTTTCCCTCTTGGTCACAGAGGCCCTGAGAGACCTTCACCTAGGTCCCTACTGCCCTACTGCTCAATGGCAGAATGCTGCCTTCTGTGGGAAGTCCTCCCCAGCGCCCCAGCAGTTTTGCTACCACCAGCTGGTCCTCACTTACTTCCTGTCCTGCATCTGTCAGCAGATCTAGTCTGCCTACCTCTGACTCCCCTGCCCCTTAAGCACCACGTTGATATCCTGCTGCATATAGCTGCGAGACGCCAAAAGAGATGCCCCGAGACACCCCAGAGCTGTCTGGCACTAGAGGTGCTGGAAGCACATGCCACACCCTAAACAGACACAGCAGAAGGGGCACCTGAAGAGTCCTCCATCAGAGGAGGCGCCCGGAGGAGGTGGACGTTTGTTTACCACTACAGGATGAATTGAAAGGCTGGAGCTGAGGGAGTAACCACCCTGGTGATAGCTAGGAATCTCAAAGGAAAGATGGAAATCCATTTCTCTCTCTCTCTCTCTCTCTCTCTCTCTCTCTCTCTCTCTCTCTCTCTCTTTCTCTCTTTTTCCCTAAAATTTATTATTATACATGAGTACACTGTAGCTGTCTTCAGAGACACCAGAAGAGGGCATCGGACCCCATTACAGATGGTTGTGAGCCACCATGTGGTTGTGGGAATTGAACTCAGGACCTCCGGAAGAGCAGTCCCGTAACACCATCTCTTAATGGTTATACTTCCTCTCCTAGATGCAGGGAGATACAGAGGCAGGGGAAAGAAGCTAAGACTGCAAGGCGGGCGCAGATGTCTGAGCTGGGGGTGCTTTCCACTCTGAATGTGTCCCCTCAGTAAACCAAGAGTGTCACCCAGAATCTACACAAGAGCTGGGAGTGGGTGGCCATCTTGGATGAGAGGGGATACCTGCTGAGATAGAGGGAGGCAGACTATGGATTTGGAGTTCCCTGAAACAGAAGGGATCTGTATTCGGACCCTATCCTCTGAGCCCTTGTGTCTTCATTTTCCAAAGGCGTTAAAAGAATCTGCAGCCGGAAGCTGTGGCCGGCCGTATACTCTGTAGGCTGAGGCAAGAAGATGGTGAGCCTCAGGCCAGCCTGGGCTACACAGCAAAATCCTGCTACTACTAATAATTACATTAATAAAATAATCGGGAGAGATGGCTCAGCGTTAAGAGCATTGACTGCTCTTCCAGAGGTCCTGAGTTCAATTCCCAGCAACCACATGGTGGCTCACAACCATCTGTAATGGGATCCGATGCCCTCTTCTGGTGTCTCTGAAGACAGCTACAGTGTACTCACATACATTAAATGAATAAACAAATCTTTAAATAATAATAATAATAATAATAATAATAATAATAATAATCTGTTCTGTTGCTGATTCATCACATTTCCTCGGGGTCCCCCCTCCCCCAAACCTACAGCACGCCTCTCATAACTGGGAGGCTCTTGGTTTCACACTGTTGTCCCCCAAGTGAGGGCCCTCTATCTGCCCTCAAACAGGAACCAGCAGTTAAACGGCAGGAAGTACCCAAGGAGAAAGTAAATCATTCTTGGTAGCCCACCACTCCACACCAGCCAAAGAAGGTCCTCTCTCCTGGGGGAAGGGTAACCTTCTCTCTGTTCCCCAGTGGTCCCCACATCTACTCCATGCTCTGGCTCCTTTGCCCTCACCCGCCCTGTCACCCCTATTCAGGACTGTGCAATGTTTGTTTCCAGCCTCCTCCAAGCCCCCCATCCCACTCCCCCATCCCCATCAGCCTGGGGCAGAGGAAATGGGTGGGGGTGGGGGATACAGCTTAACACTTCTCTGCTACTTCTGAATCTCCCTTGGCTTTCTGTTTGCTTCCTGAGACAGGGTCTCACTGTGTAGCCCTGGCTCTGCTTAAACTCACAGAGATCCATTCCTACCCGTAGGGCAGCGTTGGGCTTTCCTTGTGAAAACCTCGGGCTCCTGGCCTGGGAAATGGGTACAATGCTATGTTAAGACAAACAGGGGCTGGGGATTTAGCTCAGCGGTAGAGCACTTGCCTAGCAAGCGCAAGGCCCTGGGTTCGGTCCCCAGCTCCGAAAAAAAAAAAGAAAAAAGAAGAAGAAGAAAAAGAAAAAAAAAAAAAGACAAACATAAAAGTGAGGACAAGGATTGTAACAGAGCCCCTTGCCTCAGAGATGGGGAACTTGGGGACACGTGACTAACCCAAGGCATTAAGCCCAGCAGAAGAAGGATTAGTTTAGTCTTGACCCTCAGGCCTGTTCTCAGTCCCTGGACTGTATCTGACGATGACAAGAATGCCACCTTGTGACTGGGGAGAGGGTAAGTAGGGACCCCTCTGTTCTGCTAGGGGAGGGATGTGGGAGCTGGACAGTGAGGGACGAAAAGCAGGGTTCAGGGTTAGGAGAGGTGGCCAGAAGCCCTTGGAACCAGGCACTGCAGGTGGGAGTGCCACAGCTTGAGACCGGAAACAGTAGGGTGTGAGCATAGAGTCAGGAGAGGTGACCCAGTAGGTGAATCTCTAGAGGAAGTGAGAAGCTGAGGTCTGGGTAAAGAATCCGTGTTGGGGTGGGGCTGTCGCTCAGAGCGCACTCCTCCTCGGTAGAAGTGAAACCCCGGGTTATAGTGCCTTCTGTAACCCCCGACACCAGAGAGGTGGTCCGAAGGACCAGAAATCAATGACATGACCTGTCTCTCTGCGTGAGGCTTCAGGGAATTTGGAAGCAGCCTAAACTATAGGAGACGCTGCATTAAAAAAAAAAAAAAAAAAAAAAAGTCCAGGTGGCGGTGATGTAAACCTTTATTCCCAGAGTGGGAGTGGGGGTGGGGGACAGAGACAGGAGGATCTCTGTGTGTGAGATCCAGACCAGCCTGGTCTACCCAGTGAGTTCCAGGACAGCCAGGGCTACACAGAAAAACCCTGCCTCTAAAAACAAAACAAACAAGCCAACAAAAAAAAAAAAATACAAAAACACAAAACCCCCTAAATCTCCTAGAGTATATTTTCCTGCATCTAAACTTTCAGAGGACAGTAGCGTCCTGGCTTTGACCCCAGAGCCACATAAAACAGCCATGATAGATGGTAGTACGTTCTCTCAACAGCACTCAAGACATGGGGCTGTAAGGATCCGAAGTTCACGAATACTTGGCTACTAGGTAAGCCTGAGGCCTCCCGGGATACCTGAGACAATCGACAGAGAGACAGAAAGATGGGAGAGACATGGGTGGGGGGAGGGGGAGGGAGAAAGGACTTCAGGGAGGATACGATCAAGAGACTTTGTATAAGTGTATGAAGTTGTCGAAAAATAGAAAGGAGGCAGGATCAATCTGGGAGAGGAAGACAGGATAAAAGGAAAAAAAGGGGGAGGAGGAACCCAAGAAAAATATAGGAACCTGGAAAACTTACATTTAAGCAGGGGTTTGGGAAACTGATGGGAGAAAGACCCTCTCATACTCCTAGAGAAACAGTGTTACCTGCTGTTGGGGAGCCTGGTACTGGGAGGGCTCCTCCTCCTGCTTGTCATCATCCTGTTCGCCTGCCTGTGCCGGTTCTATCAGAGAGGTAAGCCCTAGGAGCCAGCGAGAGCGAGCACCTCTCACAGCCACCCACTGCTTGCCCTCTACACCCTTCCTACTACTGCTGGGGCCCAAGTTCCAGGAATCCCGGGGTAGGAGAGGCCAGAGGAGCTGTCCAAAAGGCACAGGCTTTGCCTGTGGTTCCTGTGGCAACCAGCAAGTGAGGAGGGATGGGGGCGTCCAGTCAGTGTGTTGTGGAAGGCTGTTCTGGGGTGGAGTGCTATGGGGTTGGGGAACTAGGGTGTGTGGGGGCCTGGGGTGGGGTACTATTCTGAGATGGCAGATCCAATGTGAGGTGCTGTCCTAGGGTGGATGAGCCATTTCGGGGTACGTTCTGGCAGGGGGCTCAGGGAAGGGTCTTGTTGAACCATTTTTTTTCTTCTAGTGAAGAGACTAGAAAGAAACGTGAGTCGGGGGGCAAGGGGACAAGGGGGGGGGGAACAGGGGGGGGGGGCACGGCGGTGGGGGGGAGAGGGGGGGAAGGGGCAGGGGAAGGAGGCGGGGTCTGGAGGGGTGTAGAGGGGTGTGCGGGCAGGGGGTGAAGGGACGAGGGAAACCCACATAGGGATGGGGCTAGGATGAAAGGGTAGAGCCGAGAGAAAAGGAAGAGGAAGTAGGAGGGACAGAGAAAATGAAAGAAGCAGAGAGAAAAAGAGGCAACCAGAAGAGAGGGAGGAAATAGTGTGTTTATAAGAATATAAAACGGTTCAGGGGGTTGGGAATTTAGCTCAGTGGTAGAGCGCTTGCCTAGCAAGCGCAAGGCCCTGGGTCGGTCCCCAGCTCCGGAAAAAAAAAAAAAAAAAAAAAACACTTCAGAAGGACGAAGTGAAGAGGAATTGAGTGAAAGGGGAGATTAAAAGACCAGAGGGAGAGTTCACTCAGGACTATAGGAGAGGTCCTGTCTCAAAAGAACAACGAAAGCAAAAGGGAAGGGGCGGGGCCGGCGGGCGGGGCCAGCGGGCAGGGGCGGGGTCAGCAGTGTGGTTTAGTTAACAGTCTGTGTCTAGCCTGTGTAGAACCCAGTGCAGCATAAAACCAGAGCGCTGGTAAGTGACTGAAATCCCACATAGAGGCAGGGAGTCAGTCCTTAACTACATATCAAGTTGAAGGCCAGCCTGAGCTACATGAGACCCTGTCTCAAAAGAAGAGGAGGTTTGGGGGCTGGAGAGACGGCTCAGCGTTTATAAGCGCTGACTTGTGCCTGGAACTGCGAGGTACAAACAGTCCTAGGGGCTCTCTGGCCAACCATCCTCGTGGGAA
Organism: Rattus rattus; assembly: GCF_011064425.1. Lineage (NCBI taxonomy): Eukaryota > Metazoa > Chordata > Mammalia > Rodentia > Muridae > Rattus > Rattus rattus. Next base: position 7,783,757 of record NC_046171.1, on the reverse strand, counting down.
TGGCAAACTCCAGTTTTAGTGAGAGGTCTCTAAAATAGATATCTAGATAGATAGACATAATGTGTAGAAACAATTGGAAAGTTGACGTTCAGGCATCCACTTTAAGCCTACAGGAGCACAGGCAGACATATCTACATAGAAACAAGGAGGAGGGGATGGGGATTTAGCTCAGTGGTAGAGCGCTTGCCTAGCAAGCGCAAGGCCCTGGGTTCGGTCCCCAGCTCCGAAAAAAAGAAAAGAAAAGAAAGAAAGAAAGAAAGAAAGAAAGAAAGAAAGAAAGAAAGAAAGAAAGAAAGAAAGAAACAAGGAGGAAAAGCAAGAGAAAGCAGGTTCAAGAGACATAAAGAGAAGAGACTGAGAGAAAAGAGTGAAGGCACAGGGAGAAAGACAGGTGGGAGCTGGGGCCAGGCTGGGGAGGGATGTGACAGCGGTACCCCGGGTCCTCACATCTTCAGGCCCAGGTCTCGGGGCAGGAGCTCCACTACGCCTCTCTCCAGAAGCTGCCCGCATCCAGCAGTGATATGGAAGGCAGAGGAGAAGGTGAAGGCGTAAAAGAAGACGCCAGCACTGACTATGCCTGCATCGTCTTAAACAAACCCAATTGAGCGCCCCCAAAAGCCTCCCTCGCCCTGGGTGGGTACTCAGAGTCGCCCCGAGTTCACCTAGTAAAGTCTGGTTCCCCACTTGTGCGTCAGGCTTCTCTGTATGTGTCCAGCCTGCTGGGAGTCAGTGGTCACTGAGCAAGGGCATTTAAGAACACCAGCTCCTCTGGAAGCCAGTAAACAGCTGTGGTCCCCGGGGAAGGGAGAGCTAAGAGTGGAGGGGTGTGTGTGTGTGTGTGTGTGTGTGTGTGTGTGTGTGTGTGTGTGTGTTGTGACTAGAGAATGAAGAAAATACGAGAAAATGTAAGGATTTATTGCCGGCCTCTTTGAGTGCTGGATCTTTGGGATTTAGAATCGCTCCTCAGAGGCTGTGGGAGGAGTGGCGGTGTTTCCCACGTGACAGAGACCTGGGGGAGGAATAGCAGGGGAGGGGCTGCTCAGAGTTACAGCCCGAAGCTCTCTCCTCCTGCAGTCCGTCCCTCCCTTCTCTGTTCCCATGCCCCTGCTCAGCAACTCACATTTGCCCTGGTAATAGATGACACTGCCGGTGGCCACAGAGAGAAAGCTGAGGGCATAGACGCCAGCGCGAAGGAGGAGACTTGTGTAGGCAGCTCGCTCTGGCTCTGCGTTGGAGGCTTGTTGAGGAGGCTCTACAGCAGGACACGGGGAGAGGAAGGAGTTCAGGAACTCAGAGCTGGGGACAGTCCCTAACTTCCAGGAACTCTGAATCGTGGGGGTCTCTCACCACCTCACCTTTCTCCACCACCAGCCGAGTCCCGTTTCCTGTTCCGACGCCCAGGCCTAGCACCTCCACTCTGCACACGTAGATTCTGGCGTCATGGCTTTGGATGTCCTGTATGAGCAGCCCGGCCTTGTGGCCTCTAATGAACTGGGAAGCAGAAAAAGAGGCCACTCGGCCCCTGAACCCTGGGGTCACGTTGCTCAACTCCATCCCCGGGGCTACTTTGTCTTGGTACCATGTGGCAGAGCCAATGGCCGCTTTCCCTCTGCTGGCATTGAACGAACAGGGCAGGGAGGCAGTGGTGCCCTCTTGTGCACGAATCTCAGGGGGCTGAGACACCCGGACAGCACAGGATCCTGGGGAGAAAGCAAATGTCCAGCGAACACCTACTCAGTTATTCCAAAAAGAAAAGGATTCTCCACAGCGTTCTTTCCCCCTGGGGGTGGAGGGTCAAGACAAACACCCCGGGTTGTCTCATTTAAACCCTTTCCTCTTCGCCAATTTAATTTTTTAGTTTTTAAATTCTTTCACACACTAACTCCGGCGCATACACATTTTGGACAGCTTGACCCCTGCAATATGCTTAGTGCTCATAAATGAGTGTAGCTGCCTCTGGGAGGAAGGTCTTGGTTGCTCGGCTCTGGGTATTATTACTGTGATGTGAGTCGTTTTGTTTTGATTTCCGTCTTGGCTGTATTAGGGCTTTAATGCAGACCGATGAATGCTAGCAGCTACTCTCCCAAGGAAGCACATCTCCTCCTTCAGTTATACCTGAAGCTCGAATCTTGGCTGCATTCTACAATAAATTATTATAGATACTTTGATTGCATTTCCCCACAATTAAGAAAGTATTTTATTAGTCTGAGAGATGGCTCAGCAGTTAAGAGCACTGACTGCCCTTCCTGAGTTCAAGTCCCAGCAACCACATGGTGGCTCACAACCATCTGTAATGAGATCTGATGCCCTCTTCTGGTATGTCTGAAGACAGCTACAGTGTACTTGCATACATAAAATAAATAAATAATTCTTTAAAAAAAAAAAAAAAAGAAAGTATTTTATTGCATGTGTGTCTGTATCCACAGAGGGTATTGGGTCCCCTGGAACTGGAAGGGGTTCGGATGGTTGTGAGCCGCCGTGTGGACTGGACCTAAGCACTCTAGGAGAGCAGCTAGTGCTCCTAACTTCTGAGCCATCTCTGCATTCCCCCACCCTCAACCCATTTTTATTAAATGGAGCCTTGTATGTCCAAGGTTAGTCTTGAAATCATCACATAGCAGAGGATCTCCTTGAATTTCTGATTTACAGGATATGTCACCATAGCCAGCTGATGCAGTGCCTGGGGTCAAGCCTCAGGGCTTTGTACGTGGAGGGCAAATTCCACTACATCACACCCCCAGCCCATTTTTTTTTTTTTTAACCCTGAGCTTCACTATGTGGCTCCAGCTGGCCAGGAACTTTTCCTAGCAATACTGGTTCTCATAAGAGCCTTAACAGCGTAAGTTTCCAGGCTGGAGAGATGGCTCAGTGGTTAAGAGCACGGACTGCTCTTCCAGAGGTCCTGAGTTCAATTCCCAGCAACCATGTGGTGGCTCACAACCATCTGTAATGGGATCTGATGCCCTCTTCTGGTGTGTCTGAAGACAGCGGCAGTGTATATAATAAATAAATAAATCTTAAAAAAGAAAGAAAGAATCCCACATAATTTAAAAAAAAAAATTCCAGGTAAAGTTCCAGCTGTAGTTGGCTGAGAGCTCTAACATGTCCATGCTGATGAATTAAACCAATTGTTAGAGTCTGTGATTCATTTATTTAAAAAAAAAACAAAACAAAAACAAAACAAGGTACATTTACTGGTCATTCAAATTTAGTAGTTCTCAAACTTGAGAGTGTGTTGAAATTATCTGAAAAGCTGTTTGTTTGAGACAGGGTCTCACTATGTAGGCCTGGACCTTGCTATCTAAGGTGGCGTCAACTCGCAGGAATTACGATGCCTCCGGGATTTGAGTCCTGCACCAGCAGCGCCTGGCTGGCATTCCTTTCTTGTTTTTCAAAGCTAGAGCCCTTTCTTGTTTTTCAAAGCTAGAGCCTCGCTGTGCTATCTCTGGGCTCAACCCATTCTCCTGCCTCAGTCACTGAAGTAGCTGGAAACACATGGTCACCACCCTGGTGCGTTTGTCAAAGCTTTGTAGAAGGGACTGGAGAAATGGCTCAGCTACGGAGAGTGACCGGAGATCTTCCACAGGATCCCGGTTCTGTTCCCAGTACCGACACAGTGGCTCCCGACACAGTGGTTCTGTAACTCCACTACCGGGGCCTCTGAAACCCTCTTCTGGCTGTCTGGCCTCCTAGGGCACCAGGCACTCATGTGATGCACAGACATTAATGCAAGCACTTGTACACATAAAATAAAATTATGGTAGCAGGCCAGGCGTGAGGGTGCACGTCAGGCGGCGGGGAAGCAGGAGGATGTCTGTGAGTTCGAGCCCAGCTTGGACTACACAGCAAGTTCCAGGACAGCCAGAGCTGCATAGAGAGACGGTGTCTCAACCCCGTATCCCCAAAATATAGTAGCTAGGGGAGGGCTTATCCCTATAATCCCTGCACTCGGGAAACGGAGGCAGGAGGATCTGGGGTTCTAGGTCACCCTAGGCTATACTACATAGTGTCTAACTTTTTGAGATTTTATTTTCTTTATTTAAAAACCATTTACTTTTTTTTATATGTATGGGTGTTTCACCTACATGTACGTGTGTGTGTCACACGCCTATGGAGGCCAGAAGAGGGTGTCAGACCCCCCCCTCCCAGAACTGGAGATACAAATGGCCGATAGCCACCCCCGTGTGGGTGTTGGGAGTTGAATCTGGTCCTATGGAAGAGCAGCTAAGGCTTTTAACGACAGAGCCATCTTTTGAGCCCCTACATACTAATCTTAAAACTGGCCTGGGCTATTTGAGGTCCTGTCTTCCAAATAAACATTTAAATAAAAAAATAATTGGAAGCCGAATGCAATGTTAGGCACGTCATCCCGGCAATCTCTCTGGAGCCCACATCAGGAGCGTCTCCAAAAGTTCAAAGGTCAACCTCAACTACAGAGAGTTGTAGGGCATGCAGCAGGGCGGCGTATCGAGATGAGATCCTAGTTCAAAAAAGAACTTGCCCAGTGTCCCCAGTGTTGATGATCCTGAGTCTCCAATCTACAGCTTGAGAAATACTGAAATATATTCCACAAACATAGCCTCTAATGTTATCTTGATTAATTAAAATCAGTTTCAGTAAAAAACAATTTTTTTACCTCAGACTTGTCTCTCAGACTCCTAATTATATATCTGCACCCTATCTAATAAACTTCATAACCTACTAGACCTCTTACCCAATGAATTAAACCCTCAAGAAAGAAAATCAGACTGGCTAGATGGCTTAGCTGGTAAAGGCACTTGCCGCAGAGCCTGGTGCCCAGAGTTCGAGTCCCAGGACCTACGCTTCGGAAGGAAAGAGCAGACCTGGCGGGCAGGTTATTCTCTGAGATCTGCGAGCCTTGACGGTTGTGTGTCCCACCTCCAAAATAACCGAATGTAATTTTTTTTTTTTTTTTTTTGGTTCTTTTTTTCGGAGCTGGGGACCGAACCCAGGGCCTTGCGCTTCCTAGGCAAGCGCTCCGAATGTAATTTTTAAGATTAAAGATGTTAAAGAAGGAAAATCCGCTTGAGTGTATTAGTACAAGCCCGATCTCTCAGCACTCAGGAGGCTAAGGGGAAAGGATGGAACGTTCCGGGACAAGCTGAGCTACACAGCGAGGGCTAGGGCTGTGTGTCTAACTCATCTCGTAGCATGGGGGAAGCCCTGGCTTCCAGCATCACACAGCATGGTGTATCACTGTAGCCCTAGCTCTTGAGAGGTGAGCTTGGGAGAACCAGTTCAAGGTCATCCTTGGCTGTATATGAGTTTGAGATCAGCCTAAGCTACCAAGACCCTGTCTCAAAATCAAGCAAGTAAAGATAACACCAATGATCAAACTCAGCATACCAGCCCTTTCTTTCTACCCCTTTTTTCTAGGGCCTTTAGGTGGTATCTTTCTTGAAAGGAGGGTGAGAAGAAAAAGGGCTACAGAATGGATGATAGAAATGACCCTTTGGGGTGGCAGGTGACCTAGCAGGTCTGTCTCCTGGAAGAGACCACAGGAGACAGCGTTATGAATTGCTTTCTGCACCCCGCTGGGGGCTCCCACCAGACATCCCCCACTCCCGGAGCATCTAAATCCCACCTCTTCCTTTCTTCCGTCTCCTGTCCCCACGCCCTGGTTCCCGAGCAAACACCCAGTCACCTGCATAAACCATGATGAAGACGACCAGCAGCACCTTGGCCATACCTCCCATTGGCGAAGCAGACGGACCTCAGTGGTGAGGTCTAAGTAGAGGATCGACTACCGGAGCCTAGGACAAGTAGGGCTCACACATGACTTGTCAAGAACCTCCACTACTTGGGACTTTGGGCCATGTCCCGCTAAGGAGAAAAGATGGCCCTGATGGACATGCCTGGACCCTCTGGGGGCAGCCAGTGGACAGGTGGTATAGTAGGACAGGATGTCCCCGTGTCCGATTTTAGGAGATTGGGTAGGTGAGACGAGGATGTGGTTCTCTCACCTTCTGAGGTTCAAGACCAGGCCTTCGCCCAGAACAAACCTCCAACACCCTCCAGCTGAGAGACTGGGCTCCTTCCCCTTTTCTTTGTTCGGTCATGCCCGGGTTCATCACCTCCGTCGCCCCACCCCCACTCTGCCTTTCCCTCCGGGGAGGAAGCTACTTCGACCAAGTACAGGCCTGGAAGCTTCATCTGAATAGGTTGGGCCTCTTCCCCCAGCAGTGTTGACAGAGGAGTAAGAGTTATTAACCGATATGTTTGAGTCCTCATTTTCCTATCTCCCAGTAAGAAACATTCCCAGCAGAAACCTGCTTTACACGGTGCCTTCTACATGGACTTACTCATGAGAAACCCATTCGTTCATTATTTTAGCCTCTGTTGTTTTTGTTGTTGTTGTTGTTTGTTTGTTTGTTTATTTTGTTTTGTTTTGTTTTTCTTTTTTTCGGAGCTGGGGACCGAACCCAGGGCCTTGCGCTTGCTAGGCAAGCGCTCTGAGCTAAATCCCCAACCCCTTTAGCCTCTGTTTAACCGCCCTGCTTTGTTTTGTTTTGTTTTTTCGAGACAGGGTCTCTCTGTGTAGCTCTGGCTGTCCTGGAACTCACTCTGTAGGCCAGGCTGGCCTTGAACGCACAGAGATCCACCTGTCTCTGCCTCCTAAGCGCTGGGCTTAGAGGTGTGGGCCACCACAATCAGACTACTTAACCACACTTATTGGGAATCTACAAAGTGTGAGTCACGCGAGATGTTCTTCACAGGCACAAGTGACGGACGTCTCGTCACCCATAACTGCAGGTCACGCGGGTGCCTGGGTGCCCTGGTATATACTTTATAGACCACAAGAGATGAAGAAAGCACCTGGAAGAGAGGCCTACGTTGTACTGAGCCACATGGAGCATGGGCTCAACCTCACCAGCCATCCTCAGGGTCCTTTTATTTTCTTCACATTTTTGTATCTTTGCGTGTGTGTCTACACAGGCGTGCATGCCACAGCATGTGTGTAGCGGTCAGAAGACAGCTTATGGAGACAGGGTTCTCTTTTTTTTACCATATGGGTCCCAAGGACAAAAGCCATTAGTCTTGGTGGCAAGGGCCTTTGTCCACTGAGTAATCTCAAGAGCTCCATCTTTTTTAGGTTTACGTTAAAAAAATTTTTTTTAAATAATACATTGTTTTGCCTGCGTGTATACGTGTGCACCATGTGTGTGCCTGGTGCCCATGGAGGTCAGGAAAGGGCACCGGATCCTCTGGAATTGGAGTTAGAGATGGCTGTGACCCACTCTGTGGGTGCTGGGAATTGCTCTGCAAAAGAGACAAGTACTCTTAAGTGCTGAGCCATCTTTCTAGCCCTTGACCCATCTTTTTTTTTTCTTTTAAGATTTATTTATTATATATAAGTACACGATGATAGCTATCTTCAGACACAGCAGAAGAGGGCATCAGATCTCATTACAGATGGTCGTGAGCCACCATGTGGTTGCTGGGATTTGAACTCAGGACCTCTGGAAGAGCAGTCAGTGCTCTTAACTGCTGAGCTGTCTCTCCACCCTCCCACCAACCCCATCTTTTAAAAGTTACGCATTTTCCCCCTCCTTGTGTCTGTGTGGAGCTCTGTTCTGTAACTGTGCAGTTGCTTCCCATGCAGTGACTCATGACTCTGTTGAAGAAGCAATAACTCCTTGTTAAGAAGGCTGGCTTGGAGCACTTCCATGCTAGGTCCCTCCCAAACTACTCCCCACACTACCTGGGAAGGCCTCACCAGGTCATCTGGCCACCAGTGAACTCTTGAGAGAGGCCTTCTCCTTAAGGTAGCTAAGTGGAGGATGTGGGACCCAGGTGTCATGGGCAGGTATGTGCTGCCCCCTGCTGGCCATAGAGCCTGGGACCTGAGGCATTTGGGCCGTTTTCCACGGGGCCTCAATTCCCCCTCCCAAGATCTCTTAATTCCCAAGCAGAGTGGAGAACACCTTTCTTCACCATAAGCCCATGGTTTGGAAAGGGAGGTAGATCGGTCTTCTGGTTTAAGATGAACGTTGTATTTTCTTGTCTCTTCTCGTTTTATGTGTATGGGTGTTTTCTCTAAATGTGTGCCTGGTGCCTACACAGAAAATAGGGCATAGCATGTCCTGGGGCTGGGGTTACAGGTGGGTTGTGAGTTGCCATATGGTTGCTGGGAATCAAACCTGGGTCCTCTGGAAAAGGGGCAGGCATTCTTAAGTGCTGGGCTGTCTCTCAAGCCCCCCAACCTGTATTTTCACCATGCACACTCTGACACAGGGCTCAGGAAATAATGGTTTACAAGTCGCCGTTGTTGTGAACCAGACTCTTGTGTTCAATACTGTAAAGTCGGGAATCACACCTATGAGTCTCTGGGCTTCCCACCCTAGCTACTTGGTGTATAGAAGTCTCTCCTCCCACTCCTGGGCTGGCGTGATCCAGGAGATGACTGGGCCCAAACTTAAGGGGACTCTGCTCACCCCTTTCCTTTCTGCCAGGTAAGACTTCCAACCCTCTTGCCATGGCTCTGGATTCTGAGACACTACATGAATGCTTTTGGTATTAGTCCATGTACAAACTGAAGGCTGGGTGTGTTGTCACACACCTTTAACCTTGGTGCTCAAGAAGAGAAGCAGAGGGGCTGGAGAGATGGCTCAGCGGTTAAGAGCACTGACTGCTCTTTCAGAGGTACTGAGTTCAAATCCCAGCAACCACATGGTGGCTCCAACCATCTGTAATAAGATCTGATGCCCTCTTCTGGTGTATCTGAAGACAGCTACAGTGTACTTATATATATATAATAAATAAATAAATCTTTAAAAAAAAAAAAAAAAGAAGAGAAGCAGAGGCAGGTAGATCTCTGTGAGTTCAAGGGAATTACCTGAATTACCCAGTCCGCTGAGGCACACAAGGCAGGAACTCACACAGGGCAGGAATCTAGAGGCAGGAGCTGATGCAGAGGCCACGGAGGGTGCTTTGTACTGGCTGCTCAGCCTGCTTTCTTATAGAACCCAGGACCACCAGCCCAGGGTTGGCCACACCCACAGTGGGCGGGGCCCTCCTCCAGTCACACTGATCTGCAATCATCCTCTCAGATGATTCTGCTTGTGTCAAGTTGACAAAACTATCCAGGGCAGTCCATCTAGAGTAAGTCATGGCGTATGTGTACTCAAGAACAAGCTTCATTATCTCAGACTCTCTAGGGGCTTTAATAGCTTTATTTATTTATTTATTGACAGGGTCTCAATTATGTAGTTCTTAGCTGGCCCTGGAACTATGTGTAGACCAGACTGGCCTTGAACTCACAGAGATCTACCTGCTTCTGCTTCTCTTCTTGGGTACCAGGATTAAAGGTGTGCGCCAACACACCCAGCCTTCAGTTTATATTTTAATTAAGACCTGCTACTCTGTAACCCAGAATACTTGAGTGTTGAGTATGTAGACCAGGTTAGCCTCAATTGTCCAGTAACTTCTTGAATTAAAAAAAAAATTAGTTCTTGGGGTTATAGAAATGGATCAGCCGGAGGTTGGGGATTTAGCTCAGTGGTAGAGCGCTTGCCTAGAAAGCGCCAAGGCCCTGGGTTCTGTCCCCAGCTCAAAAAAAAAAAAAAAAAAAAAAAAAAAAAAGAAATGGATCAGCCAAATAGTGCACTGGCTTCTCTTCCAGTGGACCTCGGGGTCCACAGCAACTCACATCCTTTCATGACTCCCGCTTCAGGGTATCCAACACCCTCAGTCGGCCTGTGGAACAGAACTGGTACACACATACATGTAGGCAAAAGACACCACACACACACACACACACACACACACACACACACACACACACACACAGGTTTTTAAGTTATTCAAACCAAACAATGGAACTTTGTCCTCCATGTCTTTATTAAAAGTGTCACTGGCTTCGAGTCACAGAACTTGGAAGGCTGAGGCACGGAGGTCAGTTGTTCAAGGCCATCGTCAGCCCTGTATGGCTTTCCCATCACAGGTCATTTGAGAGCTGGCCTGTGGGCTACTGACAGAAAGAAACCTTGGCCCAGCAGGTACCTCAGGAGGACTGCTGGCCTTAGGGGAAGCTGGGCCACTGTGACCTCATGAAAAGGTAGCCATGGTGATAGACACCCGGTTCCTCCGTCCTATTGTTTCCCTGTCAGGGCTCCTCCAAGACCCAAACTAACTGAAGCCAGACGCACCCTCTGATGTGGTCTGCACAGGTCAGTCTCCTGGGCAAAGACCAGGCTTGGGAGAATGGAGGGCAAATAGAAGACCCCCAGGGCACACTCCCTCCTCCTCAGGGCACACATGTGCTCATACACACACTCCCGGTGCTCACACACTCCCTCTTTCTGGACAGTGCATTCTTTTCCAGATAGCACAGTCATTCCCCTTGGGGAGCACAGAAGCTTAACAAAGACTCTCAGGAAGAGGTCTCTAATCTCACGGTGTTCTAATGGCTCCTTCCCTGACTCCATTCCCAAGCCTCTTCTAGTACATTTTGGTTTGGGGTTTTGGTTTTTCTCTTAAATTTATTTATTCTCTGTCTGTCTGTCTGCAAGTGCATGACTGGACTGGTTAGAAAGCCTGTTCCTTCCTGTCTACCATGTGGGTTCTAGCTTCCCACTCAGGTCTTCATGCTTGGTGGCAGCAACATCAATCACGGGGCCCCGCCCTGGCCCTAGCCTTTGCTTTTCTTTCCAGACCCTGTCTCAGGCTCACCTAGAACTCCTCAGTTAAGGCTGCTTCCCTCAAACCTTTGACAGTCCTGACTCGGCCTCCCCAGTCCCACATGCGGACGTTTTAAAAATCCCTTTACTCTTTTATTCTACGCACCCCCTCCCCAACCAAGCAAGCTTCAGGCTGGCTTCCTCTGCAGCTGCTGTGAGCTTACTCCAGCCAGGAAGACTGCTCTGGTAGCTGCTGCCCTTACCGTTCCCGGTCACACCGAGATACAGAACCGCATTCACTTCCTGGGCAAAGCTCCTGAACCCCTTTGCAGTTTGCTAACTGATAAAGGTTTAATACGGCATCTTCCGTCTATTATAGTAACTCTTTTGACTGGGTTTACGTTAAATAGGGTAACTTTTGGAAAGTCCCTGAAGATAGGAATCTTGTTGCCAAGGGCAGGGGTGAGGAAGAGAGCTCTAACTTTCAACTCAACTGGTCTGTAGCCAGTAGCTGATTATTTAATGGGCCATTCCAGATCCCAGCCTGACGGTACCTCCTTAAACACTCTTCGGTCAGAGGGCTGCCAGGGACAGTTAGTACGGAAGGGCATGGAGGCTCCAGACCCCTCTCCCGGTACCTCGGCTCACTGTTCCATCTGGCTGCTCTTTTTTTTTTTTTTTTTTTTTTTTTTTTTTTTTTTTTCTTTTTTTTTTTAGGAGCTGGGGACCGAACCCAGGGTTCCATACCACTGAGCTAAATCCCCAACCCGAGTCGGATGCTTTCTAATGGAACACAAGTGAGGGCAAGGTGCTTTACCTGAGTCCTATAAGCCAGCTCTGCAAATTACCAAATCTGAAGAGGGGCTTGTAGAGCGTTCTTGGTTTATACAGCTGGTTGTCCAGAAGTGTACGAGGCCTGGGTTCGAGACCAGCATCTTAACCTAGAGCAGTCTTGTTAGGACAGAGCCCCTCCACACGGAGGACTGGCTGTCGGCAGTGTCAGAACTGAATTATACTACAGGATGTGTGATCAGTTTCCATCAGGAACTGAGGAACTGGTTGCTGCTGGAGGACTCCCCCCCCCCCCGTGAAGTGTCATTAACTGGGGAACTGGTTGGATCCAACTCCTGCAAGTTGTAATTTCTGTACACATACTGTGCCACGAATGCTCTCGCACACACAGATACAAATAAAAAAAGTAGAAATTTGTTCCCTTTTGACCCACGCATCTCTTGCATCCCTGAGAGCAGTTTCTCAGCCATCTCCCATGCTATTCAAACCTGCTCTCTCCATACGGACACCATGAGACCAGACTTTTCATCGGTTGGCTACCCAGGCCTAGCAGTGTGCCCTGCAAACAGGAGGCATTCAGCCCTCATTGCATGAATGTGGCTAGAAAACTGTCCCCACCAGACACCGAGAGCCTCTCACAGGGGCTCAAGGTGACCACCACAAAGGGAAGGGAAAGGCTGGAGTCTCCTGTGGACACTTGCAGTACAAGGGGACATTGCTTGGGGGAGGGGAGAGAACAAGGGAAGGGCCTCCTCTGGTGACCCAGGGACCTGACTGGACAAAGGTTTGGTATGAGGGGAGGACATTTTTTTTTCTTTTCTTTTTTTTTTTTCCGGAGGTGGGGACCGAACCCAGGGCCTTGCGCTTGCCTAAGTGCTCTAGCACTGAGCTAAATCCCCAACCCTGAGGGGAGGACATTTGCATGAATTAGACCCTTGCACAACCCTTGGTGAGGACAGGAAGTGGCTCCGACTGCCGACTGCCGTCCCTTTCAGTCTCACTTTCTGTTCCTCCAAAGTGTCTCTTTAAACTCTCAAATGACTGTAGATTCAACTAAAGATTTCAAAGCAGGTGAGGCAGGAGGTTGGCACTCAAGAGCCTGAAGAACACAGACCGAAGTCGTCCTGGGACATGTCTCCATGTGTCCTGAGTGTTCCTCTGTAGCCCCTGAGAGAAGTTTCTTTCCTTTCCAGGGCCCTGGGCTCAGCTCACCCCATTCTTGGAGCAGCCTGCAGACTTCAGACTCTCTCTTCCCTACGGGAGAAAGTCAGCCAGTCCTCCTCAGCTGCTTGTCTTAACCTGCACCATGAAGCCTGAGGAAATTTCAAGTAAACCCTCCCAGCCCCCACCCCAGGGTCTGGGGAAGAAGTCATTGTTTAGTGTTTCCTTGGTTTGGGTTTGTGACAGGTTCTTACTGTGTAGGCCTGGCTGGTCTCCAACTCCCAGGATCCTCTAGCCTCAACCTCTCTTAGGTGCTAGCTTGCAGGCCTAGGGCATCACGATAGTCCCCCAGATCCTGGTGCCTTTCCACGGCCCTCCCATGTACAATCTGCCTTTCTGAAGGAGCTGTGTGGAGCTAGGAGTGTTACAGGGCTGCCGCTCCGCTCCGTTTGGGAGGCTGAGGCAGGACAATATGCGCCTGGACAATACGAGACCCTGCCCCCACCCTTCAAAAGCAGCTTTTCAGTATCTTACTTTTCAACTTGGTCCGCCTTCTCCTGGGATGCTGGTGTCAGCAGAAGCTGATGGGGAAGTGAAGCCTGGGAAGTTAGCAAAGGAGGAATGGGTAGAAAGGGGAAGTGTGAGAGAAGTCCCAGAAGGGACTGGGGAGCTGGTGCAGAGAGGAGCCAGCCAACACACTGCAGCCTCATCGTCATCTCCCCACCTAAGGCCACCAGCGTCTGAGGAGCTATGAGCCAGAGCAAGGATTTGCAGGGTAGGGAAGGTGGACCGTACAGCACGAGGAGCCAGCATGAGTCAGGGAGCCAGAGGGCTGCTGGAGGATCTCAGAGGGCAGCCCCTGGGCAACACTTGGGCTGGGCACCGGGGAGGACGAAAGGGAGGGAGGGGTGGTTAACCTCTGTACCCCTCAGGAGGAAAAGCTTTTGGACTGCTGAAAGCCCAGCAGGAAGAGAGGTTGGATGGGATCAACAAGGTAAAAGCAGGAGCCAAGAAACGGGGGCGGGGGTGGGGGTGTCTGGAGCTCCTCTGGTTGACCAGGATGATCCGACCCCCTGCTCCTCTATGGCCCCCAACAGCACTTCCTCGATGATCCCAAGTACAGCAGTGATGAGGATCTGCAGTCCAAACTGGAGGCCTTCAAGAGTGAGGATACTGTGGGGGGAGGGAAGCTGGAGGCTGGGGGCTCAGATCGTGGCAAGGCTGGCTGACGGTCCTGGGGAAGGAGGGAGGTGCCTTCAAGCTGCTCCTTCCCATTGGTGGTCCTTTGTCCTGCTCTCCCCATCTTAGCACCACCCCCCCAGGCTCCCTCACAAGCCTCTCTCCCCGTGCCCTCCTTCTGTATCTTCTACCCTGGCATCGCTCAGCTGTCTCTACCGCAAACCCCCACAATAGCAATTACACTCTCTGCTCTCTTTCTCACCCAGCGAAGTACATGGAGTTTGATCTGAATGGCAATGGAGATATCGGTGAGAAAGGGTGATTTGGGTTAGTGTGCAGACCTGGGGAAACGGAGCCCTTGTCTACTATTCTGTCCCCCATGGACAGGAAGAGGTCTGGCCACAACCAGTCATACTAGGGGGGGTGTGGGTGGGTACACGGAGGCACAAGATGGCAGACAGAGGGGGAACCCTCCTTTTCCACCTTCAGATATTATGTCCTTGAAGCGAATGCTGGAGAAACTTGGGGTTCCCAAGACCCATCTAGAGCTGAAGAAATTAATTAGAGAGGTGTCCAGTGGCTCCGAGGAGACGTTCAGTTACTCTGACTTTCTCAGAATGATGCTGGGCAAGAGGTCTGCCATCTTGAGAATGTGAGATCCGGTTCCAACCTCCTGGGACTTCCCTGCCGTCTCCATAGCCGCAGCCTTGTCCCCACGGCCACCCTGCCTTCTCAGAGGGACTCTTCCAAGACCCTTCACGATCGACCGACCCCCGACCCATCCACAGCTCTGGCCCCCACAGTCCCTGGCTTCGTGTTCCCCGCCTTTTGTCTTCCTCCCCGTCTGCACTCTCAAAGCGACCTAAGGTTTGCTCCCTTGGGAGATTTGTCCCTGACGCCTGTGTCCCTTCCAGGATTCTGATGTATGAGGAGAAAAACAAAGAACACCAGAAGCCAACTGGTCCCCCGGCCAAGAAAGCTATTTCTGAGTTGCCCTAATTGGAGGTGGATATAACACGGTGGGACCGAGGACCTTCTAATGACAGCAGCATGGGAAAAGAAGAAGCAGTTGTGAGCCAGAGTCAAACTAAATAAATAATGCTCCCTAGTGCAAGTCAGCTCTGCCTTTACTGGGGACGCCCGTCCTGGATCTGGGGAGAAGGAAGCATCTTTGAGGGAAGGGTAGTAGGATTTGCATTTTTACTATGGGATGGGTTTGCTGTGACTGATAGCTCTTTGTACTGAGGGGAGATTCCAGAGTTTCAAGACAGCTTTGACCTTAAAGAATATAGGTGTGTGCCCGGTGGAGGTCGTGCACCACCTTAATCCTGGCATTTGGAGGGAAAGGCGGAACTCTGCAAGTTCATATCCAGGGCAGCCTGGTCTACAAAGTAACAACAACCAGGGCTACAAAGAGAAACTCTGTCTGGAAAAACCAAACCAAACCAAATCAAAAGGAAGATAGGTGTGCTATCTTTCATCTGTCCAGGCACACAGGAGCTCTTAGGGGTGAAGGTGGCAACCCTTCATGTCACCATCTGTGACCCTGACAATCGCCCAGTCTCGTGGGCATCACTGTGGAAAGGGGAAGGACAGCTAAGCTGTTTGTTTTGTTTTTTGAGATAGTGTTTCTCTGGGCAGCCCAGGCTGTCCTAGAACTCACTCTGTAGACCACGGTGGCCTCAAACTCAGCGAGCCACCTGTCTGTCTCCAAAGTGCGAGGACTAAAGGTGTGTACCACCACTGCCGGCTGAGAGCTAAGCTTTTGTGCTTGACCTGTTACGGGTCCTCAGGAATGTTTGAACTGAGTGGACAGGTGGGGTGAAGGCTGCATGATGCTATAAAGTCAAACAAGATGTTGGGATTCTCGTGAGGAAGAACTACCAAAGTCCAGCCTAGAGCTACAGCTCAGTGGTAAAAATGCTTGCCTAGCCTAGGTTTGATTCCCAGTACTGCCAAAGACAAAAGCCCCGGTCTACTAATGAAGGGAAGAGGGGATATATTGGGAAGCTATCGGGGCAAATATGGCGAATCCAGCATCTCTAAATGATAGAAATTGTGGATCAGTCAACAAACCAGGAAAAGCAAGGGTCCTGAGGACCCAAGGCCAGGCCTTTCCTTCTCTGAGGGATCCAGGTAAGTCATCTCTGGTCACAGAATTCAGATCCAGTCACTGTTCTTTCCTTCCTCCAAGGCTCAGTTGAACCCACATACTGGGCAGGCGCTCAAGTAAAATATGTCCCCGACTCGCCTTCCTTTACTCCCTGAAAGAGTTTCATACACAGCAGCCCCAGTCTGAGAGACCTCAAAGCCAGGGAGAGGTCCTTTTCGGTGATCCCCATAGAGAGATCCGGTGACTGTGTAAAACTTCAGGAGGGGTGGGAGCTGGAAAGGGCTCATCAGGTAAGCGTGCACACTGCTCTCGAAGAGGACCGGGGCTGAGGGTGGAGTTCAGAGCAGTGTGCCTGCCTAGCATACACGAGCCTTCCCTGCTCCAGTTCCAGAGGTTCTGACCCTCTGCTGTTGTATGTGTGCGATGCACCCTCCCCAACACGTGGTGGTGCACACCTTCAATCCCAACACTCAGGAGGCACGGGCTGGTATATCTCTGTGACTTTGAGGTCAGCCTGGTCTATACTGTAAGTTCCAGGTCATCCAGGACTACATAGTGGCTCGGGCATAAATATACCACACATACACAGATTTTATTTGGTGCTGGGGATTAAGGGACTCCAGCACATTCCTTATTACTAAACTACACTGCTAAGCAAGGCTGTAGTTTTTTTTTTTTTTTTTTTTTTTTTTTGGAGCTGGGGACCCAACCCAGGGCCTTGCATTTACAGCCAAGCGCTCTACCACTGAGCTAAATCCCCAACCCCAAGGCTGTAGTTTTAAAAACCTTTTTGTTTATCTGTATGTGAGCACATGGATACAGGTGCCCTAGCACCCCAGAGGCACGGGCTCCCCCTGGAGCTGGAGTTACAGGTTTGAGCCACCAGATATGCATGGATGTTGGGGACAAAACTCTGGTGCTCTGAAAATCAGTCACACTATTAATCAATCTTCAGTGCCCTGCCCCTCTCTCCTCCCCTCCCCTCCCCTCTCTCCTTTTTATCCTCCCCTCTTCAAGGTTCACCTGTAATTTAGCCCGGCCCAAACTCATTGTGTAGCATAAGATGGCCTCAGACTCAGGATCCTCTGCTTTAGTCTGGGAAGTCCTGAGCTTAGGGTCCCAGTCAGCAGTCTGTCTCTTCTACCCTGATAATTACCAACCGCCACCAAATGTTCTGTAAGCAAACGTCATGGCTGGTTTTGCAGTAATGGCGCCCTCTAGTGCAAAACTCTAGACGTAGCTTTGTGCAGGTAGGGAGGGGAATCAGGATTATTCAACCCTTGGCAGCAACTGGAATTGCAGCTTCCCAGGGTAGGTGAGCCTCTGATCCTTCAACCCTTGACACCAGGCAGCGGTACAGCTGGTGGCCAGGGGTATCCAGGATCTGTCCTGAAAACTTGACAGACAGCTCTCTATAACAATGACTGGGGCTGTAGTCTCTCTGGATCTTTTTATCTTTTTAATTATTACTTTACAGATGTGATTTGCTTTCCTGTAAGTCTATGGACTTGCATGTGTGTCTGGTGCCTGTGTAAGCCAGAAGAGGGAATCAGATCCCCTGGAACTGGAGTTACAGACTGTTGTGAGCCACCACGTGGGCGCTGGATTTGAACCCTGGTCAGCCGTAAGAGAGTGGCTAGTGTCCTTAACCTCTGAGCTATCCCTCCAGCTACCCACTTCTCCCTTTTGAGGCATTGTCTCACAGTGTAGGCCAGGCTGGACTGGAACTCACAAAGATCTGCCTGCCTCTGCTTTCTGACTGCTGGGACTCATGGGTGCATCACCAGCTCTTCTCTGGTTTATTATCGTTTTCTACTCTGCTCCATCCTTTCTACCCCGCTCTCCCCCTTGCTCCTCTCTTCTGCTCTCTCAAACTGATGGGCTGCCACCTCTTCAGCTGTCAGGCAGCACGCCTCTGTCATCTGCTGCTTCTCCACTGCCAGCTCAGCCCACACTACTAAAAGTAGGCAAGAGAGGATCATCAGAAAGGAGGCTTCTAACATCAAGGGAGGCAACTTCCCAAGTGAGCCAGACATCTTTGCTTATATACCCGGGAAGGGGTAGCACCAATCACAGCAAACCTCTCATGCAAGTGCTTTGAAAGGTAAAACTCATAACTTCGTCCCTTTAGGACCAGTTACAGCAGCATCTCTATGAGGTCACTAAAGGTAGCCCTCTCTTTCTGGCCTCTGTGGAAATGGCAGAAGATCATATACAATCTATGGGTGCCTGTGAAGGCAAAAAAAAGTTTAGTACAAACTGTTTGAATAGCCCTGGCTGAGGAAAATCAGGGGCTGGGGCAATCAGCTAAAATGGTTTCTCCGAAACTGTAGAGTGCTGTAAGGTGTGTATACCGAGCTGGTTGGTACTGGTACACACCTTTAATCCCAGGTCCCAGCACTTAGGAGGCAGAGGCAGGTAGGTCTCTGAGTTCAAGGCCAGCTGGTCTACAGAATGAGCTCCAGGATACATTGGCAGAGAGTGGTCCCCGGCTAGCTTCTGACTGGCTGCCCTCCTCTTAAAGAAGCCAGGGAAGGTAGGGAAAGAGAGTCCAACAAGGCATCAATGAGTGAGTCAAACTGTCCCATGCACCAGTCTTTGGTTCATAGAAAAGTGATCAGAAGAGTGCTTAAAATAAACCTTAAAGAACTTTGTGTTACGTAAAGGTTTTAACAGTGCCCAGTACCCCAAGTGTGGTGCTTTCAAGATTTACAAGCACATGCTAATTCTTTAATACTTTTAAAAAGAGATTTATTCATTTAGTATATAGTGTTCTGCCTCCCTGTATGTCTGCAGGCCAGAAGAGGGCATCAGATCCCATTACAGGTGGTTGTGAGCCACCATATGGTGGTTGGGAATTGAACTCAGGACCTCTGGAAGAGCAGACAGGACTCTTAACCTCTGAGCCATCTCTCCAGCCCCACATGCCAATTCTTAACTGTGTCCTGCTAACTCTTCATCTAGACACAGACCTTTGTTTGCTTCTATTCATCGTCTCTCCTATACCTGAACTATAATTTGCAGCATTGGCGCCCTCTAGTGTAAAGCTCTCAGTGTAGTTCTTGGGTGCCCTCTAGTGTAAAGCTCTCAGTGTAGTTCTTGGGTAGGTAGAGAGGGGAATCCGGATTCTTCAACCCTTGGTAGCAACTGGAATTGCAGCTTCCTAGTAGGTGAGCCCAGGATCCTTCAACCCTTGACACCAGGCAGCATTACAGTTTCAATATCTCTCAAAATTGACTGAGATTCGCACAGTCTCTCTCCCTCTGTGTGTGTGTAAGAGAGAGAGAGAGAGAGAGAGAGAGAGAGAGAGAGAGAGAGAGAGAGAGAGAGAGAGAGAGAGAGAGAGAGAGAGAGACAGACAGACACATGGAAGCCAGTGGTCAACCCCGGCTGTCGTTTCTCAGTTTATGCCCACCTTGGTTTTGTGTGTGTGGTTTTGAGGTGGGTTCTCTCATGGGCTTTGAACTCGCCTAAGAGAGTAGCATAGCTGGCAGGCCAGGGAGTCCTAGGGGATCCACCTGTCTCTTGCCTCTGCAGCACTGGAATTACTGTGGATGCCAAGTTCTACTTTCCCCCTCCCCTTCTCTCTCTCCCCATATATCTTTTAACCTGCTCCCACCAGCAGAATCAGGCTGCTCTACAATATCCTGTGAGTGTCTCTAGTACATCAAGCTGTTACTGATGGCCACTGGAGAGATGGCTCAGCCCTTGCTGTTCTTTCAGAGGACCTGGATTTGATCCCCAACACCTAAACCTGGGAGCTCACAACCACCAGTAGGTTCCAGTTCAAAGGGATCCAACATTCTGTTCTGACCTCCTCTTCCGCACCAAGAACCCACTTGGTACATATGCATCTATGTAAATATGCATGAAAAATAAAAATAAATAAAATAAAAATGAATAAATGCTTGCTATGCAAACATGAGGACCTGTGTTTGGACATCCTGTACCCGTATACAGGCTGGGCAGATCACTGTGTCTGTAACTTAGCACCAGGATGCAGAGACAGGAAGATCGCTGGAGCTCATTGGCTAGTCCATATGGAATCTGCGCTCACTCACCCAAGTGTCAAGATTCACTAAAAGATGAAAGAATATGTCTCAAAAAAAAAAAAAAAAGTGTCTGGGGGAGACCCTGTAAAGGCCAGTGCACCAATATACATAAAAATTAACACGAAAATGCTGAGTAGGTAGTAGGTGTGGTGAGAGGCAAAGGATTCTACAGTCAAGTACTGAGAAACAAAGAGGGAAACAGTACTACCTTTAAAACTGAAACTCATGGGGTTGGGGATTTAGCTCAGAGGTAGAGCAAACGCAAGGCCCTGGGTTCGGTCCCCAGCTCCGAAAAAAAGAAAAGAAAAAAAAACAAAAAACTGAAACTCATTGTTGAAAGAGCATTAACTATAAAAACCCGCTTTTGAAAATTACTGAGCATAAAATTAAATATCAAATGTCCGCCGTACTTATTTGCTGCTAAAATTTGGAAGAGTAGTAGGTCATTCCTTGTCTTTGTTCAAATTATTTGCATATATTATGCAAATACCCAGACCCACTCGAAGAACGCCTACTCGAAGAAAGTCAATGATACACTCTTGTGGGCCCTTTGATTGGCTTGCCTATCCACTTCATTTGCATGACGTGATTTGATAACTAGAAAGCCCCGCCTCCCTGACGCGTTTACCTCTCCCGAATGGACACCAAACCTGAAATTCTTCCAGAGTCTATGTAACCCCGCCCTTGACTAGCTAATCCCTTCCATTTGTCGCGGTTCTTCCCGTCTCCTCCGCTGAGAGTGGCCGGGGCCTAGCATCCCTTTCCTGCGTCTCTCTCCGCTCCCATTCCGCGGACGCAACACGCATGCGCATCCTTTTTCTCCCACCATCCGTCGTGTAAATTCTGCGCCCCAACGGCCCGGCATTCCGCCCGGGCTACGCGTCTCAACTGCCGACGCCAAGGCGTCTCCCTAGCCAACCGGCGTCCTAGCGTCTGTAAGTCCCTCCCCTTTATGCAAATATCATCCACACACTGCCTTTATTTTTTTAAAGTAGGGACAGCCCTGAAGAGCGGAGGGGTCAGAAAGAAGGGCTCCGCCCCTATGCAAATCAGGGGGCGTGCCCAGCCGCTGAGGGAGGCGGGAGGTGGGGGGTGCTCCCGGGGGCGGCGGTTGCCCGGATGGGCCGTTAGTCGGAGCCCAGCCGCGGAGTGAGCGAGGGAGACGGGAGGAGCCGAGCGCGGCGCCATCCGCCGCCATCCGCCCCCGCCCCGCCGCCATCCGCCCCGGGAAGCCTCTAAACCCGGGTCCCGGACCCCTACGCACCCGGCCAGGTGAGTCTGGACGAGCCGGGCGCTGACGCCCTTTCCGGCGCGGGGCGGCGGCGGCGGCGGGCCGGGAGAGAAGCTGCCATTAGCCGCCGCCATCTTGTCCTCCTGCCGCCGGCCTGCCCCTCCCCCTCGGCCTGCGCCGGCCGCTCCCAGACCGCTGAGGAGGGCCGGGGGCCGACTGCAGCCGAGCAGCCCTGTCCTCAGGCCGCGACCGCGCTCCAGGCCGCAGTTCCTGCCGGCGTCGCGCCCTCGGCCCCGCGGGCCTGCTGTGGCCCCTCCGCCGCCTGTAGCCGTCCCTTTTGAGGGTCTCTCCCGATTCCTGGAGCCCTTACTACCACCCGGCGCGATGGTTCCCTTCCTTTCTTGGTCTTCGCGTTGAGTCACTCCCATTCTGGAGCCCTGCTTTCCGCCCAGCATCTTTGCCTCTCTGCATTCCCCAAGCCTCTGGCTTTCCCTTTTCTCCCGATAGCCCTGTCTTTTTCCTCTTTACTCCCGAGCTCCCTTGACACTGCCGCCTTCTCAGCCTTCCTTATCCGTCCTTGCTTCCCTCCCTGCTCCCTCGTTCATTCTCTCCGTATTTGTTTAAATCCGTCTGCTCCGCGACTTCTGCCCTTTTCCCTTTTCATGGTAGATTTCAGATTGGCTTCCTTAAGTGCCTGCCTATAGAGCAGCCCCCATCTTCTTGCCTCTGGCTCGTGGTAAAGTTCTCTCCCCGATTTTGGCTCTCATCCTAGGCCTGCATGCTTTCTTGCTATCTCCCATCTCTCCTTTTCACACTGTTCCCACCCACAAATGAATGCCTGGTCACTCTAGAACGGACTAAGATGTAGAGTTTGGCCTGCCTGGCGAGTAAGGGCTGTTAAGGAAACAAATGACTGCTTATGAAGAGATTGGATGAGGATAAAAATTGTAGTTGCTTCTCGTTTTGGCCCTCTGCTGTCTGGCCCATGGTTACAGGGTATTTTAGGTAGCTCCATTATGCTGTGTTTTCCTTCAGTTTTTCATTGGGTCCACTAGTATGTTTTTCTTTTCTTTTTTTCTATTTCTTTTCTGTAAGCAGAATTGTTTCCGAGAGCCAAGGTGGGCTAGTTGAGGAATAGATGGAGTATTCTGCATACAGGGGTTTTGTTCAGCTTGGGACTGTGTGGAGCCCCTGTTGTTTAGTAAGGCTTATGCTGGCACCAGCTCCCGGTCTGGCAGAGCAAGCTCATAAAAATCCTTAAGCTCCCAGCATACCTTCCTTCAAACCTCCCCAGATGGGACTTAAGGCTGCTGGGAATGGAACCTGGGACACAGGGCCCTGGGGCGTGATTAGGGAGCTGGTGTCTAATAGGTTGGCAATCTGAAGTTCTCATACTTGCTGGATGGAGTTGTGCGCCTCGTTCTGGTTTTCTCTGGGGCTTTGACTTGGTTGTTTAATTTTATCATATAGCTCTGAAGTTATTTTGGAGGAGTGAAGGATTGGCTGCCATTTCTAAGGTGGCACAAAGGATAGATCTGGAAGATACCAGGTTGTTATTTGGTTTTCTTTGTCAGGATAATCAGGGAGAACGGACTGTGGCTGTGGAAGCTGAGTGAATTGTGGTTGCTTAAGAGACCGTAGTAGTTTACACAAGCTAGAGGGCCACATCTCTGGCCCCTAAAGAGAATGCAGAGAGCTTCTAGGCTTTTGTCTGTGAAAGGGGCAGAACCTGAGCTCACTACTCTCTGGCCCACAGGCACCGGCTCGTTTTGGGGGAGGTGCCTGCAGGACCCAACGTACTCAATGAGCTTCCAGCGCAATGTCCGATCGCTCGGGGCCGACTGCCAAGGGGAAGGATGGAAAGAAGTATTCCTCGCTCAACCTGTTTGATACGTATAAGGGCAAGTCCTTAGAGATCCAGAAACCCGCCGGTGAGGGTCCCGCAAAGAAGTTTCTGATATTTGCAGGCTGAGCATGTGTGGGGTGTAGGATTTAGAGCTCTTCAACAAAGGCAACAAACAGAACAGAGGAACACTGGAGACCTCAGTTCATCTTCAGGGCTAAAGGGGGTACTGGACTCTGGGTAAAACACAGGTCATCCTCCTACAAAGGCGTGTTTTGGGTTCCCTGTCCTTGGACACGTAAGAATCGGAGGCAAAGAAATGTGGTGGGTTTGGAAAGGTCTGGGACCAGCTTGCCCACCGCAGGCTCAGGATCAACCATCCCACAGAGCGACGATTATGTTGAGCTTAGAGATTATTGAGTGATGGAATGGTTTTTGAGAGACTCCTATAGTGAAAAGGTGGGAGGGTTGTCTAAATGGGATCTGTGGATGGGCCTATTTCACCCTTTCTCTCAACCTTTTCTTCAGTTGCCCCTCGACATGGCCTGCAGAGTCTCGGAAAAGTTGCCATTGCCCGGCGTATGCCGCCCCCAGCCAACCTTCCAAGCCTGAAAGCCGAGAACAAAGGCAATGACCCCAATGTCTCACTAGTGCCGAAAGACGGAACAGGATGGGCAAGCAAACAGGAGCAGTCCGACCCCAAGAGGTAGACAGAGGCCTGTGGAACCTGAGGAGTCTCTGAATTTGGGAGTAGTTTAAGGCCTGGTCTGTTTCATCCAGAGATAAAGAGAGAAACACCTTCCTTCTGCATCTAGTTTGATAGATGACAAAGAAATGAAACCTTAAACTTAGATGGAGAGAAGTCAAGGCCTGTGGGACAGTTCTTTTATTCTAGTATTTACAGATAGTAGTGCTAGGCTAGGGTCAGTCCCAGCTTTGTGCCAGTTAGAGTACTGAGGAAGTGGCATCTCCCACTCTGGATGACCTTTTTCCATTCCTGCCATCCCAGTTCCGATGCCTCAACCGCTCAGCCGCCGGAATCGCAGCCACTGCCGGCTTCACAGACGCCTGCCTCCAACCAGCCGAAACGACCCCCAACAGCCCCCGAGGTACCTGGGGAACTGGAGGGGTCGGAGGAGGAGGAATGACCCTTACTCTTCTCTCCTCATGACCATTCCTTACCTTTGCTTCTCCAGAACACTCCTTCGGTTCCAAGCGGGGTAAAGTCCTGGGCACAGGCCAGTGTCACCCATGGAGCCCATGGAGATGGTGAGGGCAGCAGTGTTGGAGCATGTGGGAGGCAGGGGACGCGCATCCCTTCAGGAGAGATCCTTTGTCTTGTGTCCAGATCGCCCAGGATTTAGAGCTTTCCATTTTTATGTACATGTTCAGGAAGTGAGCCCCTGTTTGGTGTACACCCCCATTTCAACAGGTGGAAGGGCATCAAGCCTACTGTCGCGATTCTCTCGAGAGGAATTTCCGACCCTGCAGGCGGCTGGCGACCAGGACAAGGCTGCCAAGGAAAGGGAGTCTGCCGAACAGTCGTCTGGGCCCGGACCAAGCCTCCGCCCCCAGAGTGAGTGGCTGCCTTGTGTGAGTGTGTGCCTGCCTTGTAGCCAGGATCACGCCTGTTCTGTGGAAGAGCTGTGTGCTGACTACTCGTGCTCTTCCCCATCTTTTTGCATGTTCACTTGGCCCAAATCAGTGGTAACTTTTCTTTTCCTCCCTCTTTGCATTTCTAAACTACAGATTCTACAACTTGGAGGGACGGAGGTGGGCGTGGCCCTGATGAACTGGAGGGCCCGGACTCCAAACTTCATCATGGTCATGATCCCCGGGGTGGGCTGCAGCCTTCAGGCCCACCCCAGTTCCCTCCCTACCGCGGAATGATGCCGCCCTTTGTGAGTTTGGCTCTGTTACTTGAGTGGTGCACTGAAAAGGCCAGAGTGCTAAGAATTAGGACTTAGTCTATAGAAGACACAGAGAGTAGACCCTAGTGAGATAGGGGGATGGGAGGATGAGATGTTTAAGGGCTGGCAGGTTATGTATCCCTCTAAGCAGCTGTTGTTGGGCCTTTGCAGATGTATCCCCCATATCTCCCATTTCCTCCGCCCTATGGACCCCAGGGGCCTTACAGATACCCGACTCCTGATGGGCCCAGGTAAGTAAGCAAATTCTGGGTTATTTGGGGGGAAACGGGGAGCTACTTGGGAAGAAATGGTTTTTCTGCCATGAGGTTCAGTTTTGTTTGATTCTGCTACATGCTGTATTTAACATTGCCCCCTTTTCCCAATACACAGCCGTTTTCCCCGTGTGGCGGGCCCCCGGGGCTCAGGGCCACCAATGCGCCTTGTAGAGCCTGTGGGTCGGCCTTCTATTCTTAAAGAAGATAATCTCAAAGAATTTGACCAATTGGACCAGGAAAATGATGATGGTTGGGCAGGTGAATATGAATATTTGGATCCTCAAAAGTAAACCGTGAAGAAATGGTGGGTCATGTAGAGGAAGACAGGCGTGAGAGGGAATGATAGGAAGCTTAGTGCTGCCAAGTACTGAAGAATGAGGGCGACAGGACGTGGGACGAGTGAGGACAGTTAGCATTGACTGCTGTTTGTAATTCCAGACTGTTAGCTGCTGTCTGGGATGGGAGAGCACACTGCTTAGTTCACTTAATGTCAATTTCTTTTACCTCAGGGGCCCACGAGGAGGTTGACTACACTGAAAAGCTCAAGTTCAGCGATGAGGAAGATGGGCGAGACTCTGACGAGGAGGGAGCTGAGGGCCAGTGAGTTAGGGCACTGAGGAGGGGGCTGTTTTTCTTGTGGTGTCATAGCCTCATAGAAGGGCTGGGTATAGCAGAGCTTAGTTATACTGTGATCTGCCCACAGCAAGGATTCCCAGTCAGCTGCTGGTGAGGAACCTGAGACAGATGGCAAAAAGGGCACCTCCCCTGGCAGCGAACTGCCCCCTCCCAAGACAGCCTGGACAGAGAACTCTCGGCCTTCAGAGACAGAGCCAGCTGCTCCTCCTATCCCAAAGCCTCCCCCACCTCCACCTCACCGGGGGCCCGTCGGGAACTGGGGGCCCCCTGGGGACTACCCAGTGAGTATCTACAATTCGGGGTTGAGAGTGTCAGCTGTAGCGGGCATCAACTGAATAATTGAAGGTAGTGACAGGAAGCTAGGGTAGGACTAGGGTTGTACCTAAGAAAAGTTTGGGAGCCTTTGGTTCTAGGGGAGTTGGGGATATGAGCTTGTGATGCTGGGAAGGAAGGCCTGCATGTTTAGGTCTCCATAGTAAAAAAAGGAACAGAGACAAGGGTGAGGAGTTTGTTTTCATCCAGAGACCATTAATTCCAAGGCCTGGATCTCTTATCCTGTAGCTATAGACAGTTGTTTGGTCTTTGAAAGAGGTAGTAGAAGGTAGAATGACTGACATGCCTGGCCTGCTGGGTTTGCCCATTTCCAGGATCGAGGGGGTCCTCCCTGCAAACCCCCAGCACCTGAAGATGAGGATGAGGCGTGGCGACAGCGTCGAAAGCAATCTTCCTCAGAGATCTCCCTGGCAGTGGAACGGGCCCGAAGGCGCAGAGAAGAGGAAGAGCGACGCATGCAGGAGGAGCGCCGGGCAGCCTGTGCTGAGAAACTTAAGCGTCTTGATGAAAAGTTCGGGGCACCTGACAAGCGGCTCAAAGCGGAGCCTGCAGCCCCACCTGTTACTCCTCCTGCCCCGGCTCTACCACCTGTAGTCCCCAAAGAGACCCCTACACCTCCAGCTCTGCCACCAACACCAACCCCAACCCCAACCCCAGAGAAAGACCCTGAGGAGCCAGCACACGCCCCTCCCGTGCAGTCCGCCCCCACTCAGGCTGGGCCTCCAGCCCCCACTCCGGTGAGTGGGGGTGGCACTGCCAGTAGCACCAGCAGTGGCAGCTTCGAAGCCAGCCCAGGTATGGAGAAAGGAATAGGGTCTACTGGGTGTCAAGTCTCTGCTGCTAGGCTTAAGGGGATACCGGGTACTGAAGATGGATGTCAGTAGGAGACAGTGACAAGTTTTATTGAATTCTGTGAGTGGTGGGATGTGTGGAAAGAGAATCTAAAGTGTTGTGTAGAACAAAACTTTACTATTTTCTGCTTTTGTATTTTTTTTGTTAGTATCACAGGAATACTTGAGGCTTTAAAGTATTTTTATGGCTTTTAAATAGGATTGGTATTTTGTTGAATACTTTAACTGGGGGTGGAATTTCTGGGGTATTTGTTGTGATGTGCCAAGCCACTCTGTTCTTCAATGCAGTGGAACCCCAGCTGCCTTCAAAAGAGGGTCCTGAACCACCAGAAGAGGTTCCTGCACCTACCACACCCCCAGCCCCAAAGGTGGAACCCAAGGGTGATGGCGTTGGTCCCACTCGCCAGCCCCCCAGTCAGGGCTTGGGCTATCCCAAATACCAGAAGTCATTGCCACCTCGCTTCCAGCGGCAGCAACAGGTGAAGCCAAGGTCTTTCCATTTGGGGGCTGTTTCTGTCTCTTCACCGCCCTTCCATGTCTTCAGGCCTGGGTTTGTCTGTGTTGTAGCACAGTTCCCTCCATCCCATCTCTGTCATGTCACTGCCTTAATGTCCTCTGTACTGATGGACAGATGGAGGCCCTTGGGTAAGGCTATGGTGACCTTTTCATCCTATCTCCATCCTTGCAGGAGCAGCTCCTGAAGCAGCAGCAGCAGCAGCAGTGGCAGCAGCAGCAGCAACAACAAGGCACTGCCCCTCCTGCCCCAGTGCCCCCATCACCACCACAGCCTGTGACCCTGGGAGCTGTACCTGCCCCACAGGCACCGCCCCCACCTCCCAAAGCCCTGTACCCAGGTGCTCTGGGCCGGCCCCCACCGATGCCTCCGATGAACTTTGATCCCCGCTGGATGATGATTCCTCCTTACGTGGACCCTCGGCTTCTCCAGGGCCGGCCCCCTCTGGACTTCTACCCTCCTGGTGTGCATCCCTCTGGTACGGGCCCATGGGAGTGCTGGTGACCTCCTTGGTCCCAGGAGGGAATGTGTCTTTGTGTGACTGGATAGCCAGGGAACATGGTGGTGTATCTGCTTAGCACTTAGAGGGTCTTGTGAGACTGAGTTTGGAGAGGAGGTGAGCAGTGATCCTTCATTGGGCATCTTATTCGTGGGGCTTGGTTACGTCAAAGGAAAGCTGAGTGGTTGGCTTGTTTTCTCAAGAAAGGCAAAACCCTCAGAGAACAGGAGCTGTGGGTGCTGCTTGCTCTCAACACAGGTGCTTTTGGCATGGAAGGCCCATGATGGTGATTTGTTTTCTTAGGCCTGGTTCCCCGGGAACGCTCAGACAGTGGGGGTTCAAGCTCAGAGCCATTTGAACGCCATGCACCCCCTCTGTTACGGGAACGGGGCACCCCACCAGTGGACCCCAAGTTGGCCTGGGTAGGAGATGTCTTTACCACCACACCCACCGATCCTCGCCCTCTTACCTCACCACTGCGCCAGGCAGCAGATGAGGAGGAGAAGAGTCTGAGGTGAGTTGTTAGGGAGCAGCCGGGCAGGCCTGAGAGTAGTGGGGTTATCTGAGGTGATAACGTACACGGGGAAGGAGTGTCTAAATCTTCATTCTCTTCTGCTTGTGCTCATCCTCATAACAAACTTTTCTATTTCTCTTCAGGAGCGAGACTCCTCCAGTACCTCCCCCCCCACCTTATCTGGCTAATTATCCAGGTTTCCCAGAGAATGGAACTCCTGGGCCCCCAATCTCGAGATTCCCTCTGGAAGAATCAGCTCCCCCAGGACCCCGTCCACTACCCTGGCCTCCAGGCAATGATGAGGCTGCCAAGATGCAAGCTCCACCACCCAAGAAGGAACCCCCCAAGGAGGAACCAGCACAGCTGTCCGGGCCAGAAGCAGGCAGAAAGCCTACCCGAGGAGTTGGAGGTGGAGGCCAAGGCCCACCACCACCACGCAGAGAGAATCGTACTGAGACTCGCTGGGGCCCCGCCAGGCAGTTGTCGACGTGGCATCCCTCCAGAGGACCTGGTGTCCCTCCCCGCCGAGCTGGGCCTATAAAAAGCCACCACCCCCTGTGAAAGCGGATGAGCTGCCTCCTAAGTCCCTAGAACCAGGGGATGAAACCCCCAAGGTCCCAAAGCCAGATGCACTCAAGACAGCTAAGGGCAAGGTGGGCCCCAAAGAAACCCCAGCGGGTGGGAACCTATCTCCTGCGCCTAGACTTCGAAGGGACTATTCCTATGAAAGAGTAGGCCCTACGTCTTGCCGTGGTCGGGGCAGAGGCGAGTATTTTGCCAGAGGAAGGGGTTTCCGGGGAACTTATGGGGGCCGGGGTCGGGGAGCCCGGAGCCGTGAATTCCGAAGTTACAGAGAGTTTCGAGGAGACGATGGGCGAGGGGGTGGTTCAGGAGGAACAAACCACCCTTCTGCTCCCCGAGGCCGCACTGCCAGTGAGACACGAAGTGAGGGTTCAGAGTATGAAGAAATCCCCAAGAGACGTCGCCAGCGTGGCTCTGAAACAGGCAGTGAGACTCATGAGAGTGACCTGGCACCCTCTGACAAGGAAGCCCCTCCACCCAAGGAGGGAGCGCTAGCTCAGGTCCCTCTTGCCCCCCCACAACCAGGAGCTCCCCCATCACCAGCCCCAGCCCGATTCTCCACTGCCCGAGGTGGTCGTGTCTTCACTCCCAGAGGAGTGCCATCGCGCCGTGGCCGAGGTGGGGGTCGGCCCCCTCCTGTTTGCTCTGGCTGGAGCCCTCCAGCCAAGTCCCTGGTTCCAAAGAAACCTCCAACAGGTCCTTTGCCCCCAAATAAGGAGCCTTTGAAAGAGAAGCTGATCTCAGGGCCTCTGTCCCCCATGTCCCGAGCTGGCAACATGGGTGTGGGCATGGAAGACGGGGAGCGACCCCGGCGGAGGCGACATGGCAGGGCTCAGCAGCAGGACAAACCACCACGTTTCCGAAGGCTGAAACAAGACCGGGAAAATGCTGCCAGAGGCACCGATGGCAAGCCCCCTCCCCTAACCCTTCCAGCCTCCACCCCTGCACCCACGGAGACGCTGGCCACAGTCGCAGCTCCCCCACCCCCTCGCCGCACAGCTGCTAAGTCTCCTGATCTGTCAAACCAGAACTCAGACCAAGCCAATGAGGAATGGGAGACTGCATCAGAGAGCAGCGACTTTGCCAGTGAGCGCCGGGGTGACAAGGAGACTCCCCCAGCAGCACTTATAACCTCTAAAGCTGTGGGGACTCCTGGGGGCAATTCAGGTGGGGCCGGACCAGGCATTTCAACCATGTCTCGTGGAGACCTGAGTCAGCGAGCCAAGGATCTGAGCAAGCGGAGCTTCTCCAGTCAGCGGCCAGGCATGGATCGTCAGAACCGGCGCCCAGGCGCTGGGGGCAAGACTGGCGGTGGTGGCAGTAGTGGAGGTGGTGGTGCAGGCCCTGGGGGACGGACTGGCCCAGGACGAGGGGATAAGAGGAGTTGGCCCTCTCCCAAAAACCGAAGGTGGGTAAGGGTAGATGGCTAAGTGTATTCTTGTGGTTGCTGGGTTCAGGGTGGGTACCAGGGAGTAGGAGTTTTATGAGTAAGTCAGGCCTCAGGAAGGGACTATGGAGCCTCTGTCTTGGTAGTTAGCTAGAGTTGGCAGTCCTCATATATGTTTGCAAACCCCTCAGGGCTCCCCCCTCAGCCCCTAACCCACTATCACCCACCCACCCACCGATGGGGTAGTGACACTATCAGTTCTGGTAAGCTGGAGGTAAGTGAGTGGGAATGAGTCCATCCCCAGAGGTGTGTGCTTTTCTCAGCACACCTTTGTAAACAGAAAACTTGGAAAGGTTTTCCCAGGAGAGAATAGGATGCCAGTGGAGAAGCTAGAAAGTAGATGTGACTTCTAGGGGTAAGAATTTAGTGAGCCCTGGAGCTGATGCTCTGCCCTCTCTAGCCGTCCTCCTGAGGAGCGACCTCCGGGACTTCCTCTGCCTCCGCCACCCCCCAGCAGTTCTGCTGTTTTCCGCCTGGACCAAGTTATCCACAGCAACCCTGCTGGCATCCAACAAGCTCTGGCCCAACTTAGCAGCCGCCAAGGAAATGTAACTGCACCAGGGGGGCACCCAAGGCCTAAGCCTGGGCCTCCCCAAGCCCCTCAGGGCTCCTCCCCTCGGCCCCCAACCCATTATGACCCCCCGAGGGCCAGCAACGCTATCAGCTCTGGTAAGCTGGAGGCAAGTGGGTGGGAATGACTCCATCCCCCCAAAGGTCAGGTGCTGGACTGGGGAACAGATGTTATCATGGGGGCCCTCCTCCCCCACAATTGGGTTCTAAAGGACTAGAAGGACTGAGAGGTGGAGTTGGGAGAGCAGGCTAGGGTCAGTGGTATAATGGGGTAGATGCTGACAGTTTTCCCCTTTTCCCCAGACCCCCACTTCGAGGAGCCAGGGCCGATGGTGAGGGGGGTGGGCGGGACTCCCCGGGACTCTGCCGGGGTTAATCCCTTCCCCCCGAAACGGCGGGAGCGGCCTCCCCGAAAACCGGAGCTGCTGCAGGAGGTGAGGGATGGGTCTGGAGACTGGGCCTCATTGCACTCCCACCCTTGAAGGTCACTGGTCATGCTTTCTGTGCTTCTTACACTGCTGCTCTGCTTGCTCACTGGTTCTCACCCCAGATTCTCATTTGCCCCCACCACTGTCTCCCATGTATTTCTCTCCCCTGCTGCTGCTCCTCGCTCTACCCAGCTTATTTGTATTTTGCCCTTCTGGGTTTTCTCATCCTTAGGAAACTGTGCCAGCTTCTCATAGCTCTGGATTCTTGGGCTCTAAGCCTGAGGTCCCAGGCCCTCAGGAAGAATCCAGAGATACAGGCACAGAGGCCCTAACTCCCCACATCTGGAATCGTTTACATACTGGTAAGGCTGGTGGAGGGGAAAGATTGGAGTGGGGCATGGTGGGGTGAGGTGGGTCTTAGTTTTCTCACGGTCTGCCTCATGGTCGGTGTTCTCCAGCCACAAGCCGAAAGAGTTACCAGCCTGGCTCCATAGAGCCCTGGATGGAGCCCCTGAGCCCCTTTGAGGATGTGGCAGGCACAGAGGTGAGTAGACACTGGGAAGGGGTTGGCAGCCAGGGTGAGGGTTTATTGAGTGTGTTGGTTGGTATATGACGCCTCTCAGGTGCCGGGTGTTTTACCTTGCTTCTTCTCCGCTCCTCAGATGAGTCAGTCTGACAGTGGGGTGGACCTGAGTGGAGGTTCTCAGGTGTCATCAGGTCCCTGCAGCCAACGCAGTTCCCGATGGAGGACTTAGGGGTCAGCAGAGGGACCCCCAGGCGGCCTGGAGGACCCTCACCCCTAAAGGCTGTTCCTGGTGAGAGTTCATCTGCCTCTGAACCCTCCGAACCTCATAGGAGACGGCCACCTGCTTCCCATGAGGGGGAAAGAAAGGTAAAGATGAAGGATGGACGAGAAATGTCAGCAGGGCCCTTCCTCGCCCCATGTCTGATCGACTGTCCTTTCTTTGCCAGTGTGCTTTGCTTTTTCTTGGCTTGTTTCTCTGTCACCCAAATACACTGTTTCTCAATCTAGGAGCTGCCCCGGGAGCAGCCTCTGCCCCCTGGTCCCATAGGCACAGAACGATCACAGCGCACAGACCGAGGCCCAGAGCCAGGCCCTCTCCGACCAGCCCACCGAGCGGGCTCTCAAGTTGAGTTTGGCACGACCAACAAGGTCTGAATGGGCTGTGCTTGGACATGTCCTTGAGTGGGTATGAGAATGATAAATGGGATGGAAGGAAGCGTGAATTCCATTACAATCTTCCCTACACATTACAGGACTCAGACTTGTGCCTAGTGGTAGGAGACACTTTAAAAGGAGAGAAGGAGTTGGCGGCATCAGCCACAGAGGTAGGTGGGAAGCCTGTGAGTTTTGATGCCAGCGAGTAAGAGTAATGAGCATCTAGGGCAGTGGGTCTCACCTTCCCAGCAATGCTGCCACCTTTGTACAGCTCCTCATGCAGGGGGCCCCAGCCTTGAAATCATTGCTACTTCCTTGATAACTGTCCTGTCATTCTACTGCTGTTAGGAAATGCAGTGTAAATATCTGCTGATTCAGAACCCCTTGTGAAAGGGTTGGCTCAACTCTCAAAGGGGCCGTGACTAACACATAGAGAACGACTGCTGTCCAATGTAAGCATTCCAGTTTGACAAGGCTTCTTTTGCTCAGGCCGTGCCCATATCCAGAGACTGGGAGCTGCTCCCCAGTGCTTCTGCTTCAGCTGAGCCACAGGCCAAGAGTCTGGGTTCTGGGCAGTGTGGTCCAGAGCCCAGCCCTTCAGGTCAGCGTCTGTACCCTGAGGTCTTCTATGGTAGCCCTGGACCTCCGAACTCCCAAGTAAGCTCCGTTTTTAACCGTAAGCCCCCTTTCTGTCTTGTCTTTTCTGTTCTTTTTCCTTTTCCTTTTTGTTTTATTTTTGTTTTTGTTTGGGTTTTTTTTTGGACACAGTGCCTGGAACTTAGTATGTAGACCAGGCTGGCCTCAAACTCAGATTCACCTGCCTCTTCCTTCCAGGTGCTGGGATTAAAGATGTACCCTACCAACTTGCTCAGCTGGATAATGGTTTCTTTTGTTTGTTTTTTTAAATTATTTTTTTAATTTTAATTTGTGTGTTTGCGAGCAGGTGTGTGCCCCAGTGCATGTGTTACGCTGCAAGCAGGGTTCAGAGGACAGTTTTGCTCCTCTCCACCTCTACATGGATGGGTACAGGTTGCCACGTGTCAGCAGCAGGGCCTTTACCCCCTCACCTGCCCTGAAGTTGGTTAATTTATAAATCATTTCCACTGTGTTCCATTTTTCTTTTTCCTCCAAGGATGGGTGGTCTGGTGCCTCCACCCCCTCAGGAAGTTTTTATTTCATGTGCATGGGTGTTCTGCCTGCATGTCTGCACCATGTGTGTAGAGTGTCCTTGGAACTAGAGAACAGCCAGTGTACCTCCTTTAACCACTGGGGTTTCTCTCTCTGTTTTAAGTTATGTGTGGGTAGGTACACATAATACATGATTGCAGGTGCTCACGGAGGCCAGCAGTCTGGTTTCCCTAGAGCCAGAGTTACGAATGGCCATAGGCCTGGGAAAGTATGCTTGTTAACTGACAGCCATCTCTCCATACCTGTCCTCATATTTTATTTTGAGACAGGGTTTTGCCAAGTTAATCAAATTGGCCTTGAGCTTACTCTATAGTATAGACTGACCTTGAACTTGATGGTTGCCACCTTTGACATCTGTCTTCCTAGGAACTAAGGTTCTACCAGACTGCTTTTTCACTTGTACTGTGTCCAGGCCTTTGGTCTGTGGGATGGTGCTGCCCACTTTGGTGTGGGCGCTCTTCCCTTGGTTACTTAACCCTCTCTTCTAAAACACCCAAACACAGAAGGGTGCCTTATTGCCACCTATGTGTTTCTCAATCCCGTTGACAGCCAAGATTACCCATCACACTGTGCTAGAGATCAGACTTGGGGGCTCAGTGTCAGTGAAGCCCTCTCCCACTATGCAGTACATATATATATATATGCATATATATACATAGATATATGCAGCCCAAGTTTGCTTTTCTTGAACAAAGACACGAGCTGCTCCTGTCTTGCTTTTCTCCAGCAGGTCTCTGGGGGTGCACCTATCGACTCCCAGTTACATCCCAGCAGTGGAGGCTTCCGGCCTGGGACACCCTCAGTACACCAGTACAGGTAAAACCAGGTTACCCAGGGACCACATGCACAGAGGGAGAGGATGCAAGAACAGAGGGTTAAGGTATCACTCCAGATAAGGAATAACACCTCTCCTCCCCAACTTCTTTTCAGGTCACAGCCTCTGTATCTGCCCCCAGGTCCTGCCCCTCCCTCAGCACTGCTCTCTGGGGTAGCTCTCAAGGGCCAGTTTCTGGATTTCTCAGCACTGCAAGCCACAGAGCTGGGGAAGTTGCCTGCTGGGGGAGTTCTCTACCCTCCACCGTCCTTCCTCTACTCTGCAGCTTTCTGCCCCAGCCCTTTGCCTGACCCACCCTTGCTTCAGGTATGAGGTGGGCAGCTGCCAGGGCAGCAGAGAGGATGTTCTTGGGGGACTTGACCTGTTGTGGTTTCTGACTCTGTCACCCAGGAGAGCCTGAAGACATCATGTAGTT
This sequence comes from Rattus rattus, assembly GCF_011064425.1. Lineage (NCBI taxonomy): Eukaryota > Metazoa > Chordata > Mammalia > Rodentia > Muridae > Rattus > Rattus rattus. Next base: position 7,748,569 of record NC_046171.1, on the reverse strand, counting down.
GCGATTACAAGTTTGAGCTAAAGCACACACCTGAGAATTGACCTCTCCCCCATTTCCCAACAGGTACGCCAGGATCTGCCATCCCCTTCAGATTTTTACTCTACCCCTCTGCAGCCAGGTGGCCAGAGTGGCTTCCTTCCTTCAGGAGCCCCTGCGCAGCAGGTATCTTTGATCTTCCCACTTTGTTTTACTCTCTGCCTCTGGCTTAGGGTTTTCCCGTGTTCTTCCTGTTCTGATGGGCTGACTGGGCATTTCTTGTAGATGCTTCTACCTGTGGTAGACTCTCAGCTGCCAGTGGTGAACTTCGGCTCCCTGCCGCCAGCGCCACCCCCTGCTCCACCTCCTCTTTCTCTGTTACCTGTGGGTCCTGCTCTCCAGCCCCCCAACCTGGCTGTGCGGCCCCCACCTGCTCCTGCTGCCCGGGTCTTACCTTCACCCGCCAGGCCCTTCCCCGCTACCTTGGGGCGAGCGGAGGTAAGGTGTAAAGATCCAGTGTTTGAGGGGTGGGAAGTGGGAGGAAGATTCAGTCTGTGTGTGTGTGTCTAAAAGGGTAAGTGGTTCAGACAGAAAGCTCACAGGATAAATTATTTTTATTTCAGCTGCATCCAGTAGAGCTAAAGCCTTTCCAGGATTACCGAAAGCTGAGCAGCAACCTTGGGGGTCCTGGGTCATCACGGGCTCCCCCATCTGGAAGGTAAAACCGGAATGGAACCCAGGCTCTGCATCCCCAGGGATTTCCTTTAAGACGGGCTCACCTTGACCACCCTTCCTCCCTTAGGCCCTTCTCTGGTCTCAATTCCCGGCTCAAGGCCCCACCTTCCACCTACAGTGGAGTATTCCGGACTCAGCGCATTGACCTCTACCAGCAGGTGAAGGAGTGACCCTACCCCAGTACAGCAGGTCCCCTTCTGAGCCTCTGAAGGATTGCTAACTCACTCTTCCACACGTACCCCATCCTTCCTCAGGCTTCCCCACCAGATGCCCTGCGCTGGATGCCGAAGCCTTGGGAACGGACAGGGCCACCTTCTCGAGAAGGGCCTCCCCGAAGAGCAGAGGAGCCCGGGCCCCGGGGGGAGAAGGAGCCTGGATTGCCTCCACCCCGCTGAGGGAGTTCCCCTTGACCCCATCCCCGGGGCTTGTATATAGATTATAAAATATAAGGGGAAGGGGTGGGTGGGGAGGGGTCGGGTCTGAGTCTCACTGCCCTCTTCTCTTCCCCCAGTCCCTATCCCTGGGGCCGTTTGTTAAAAAAGAATAATAAAAGAATTTAAAAAAAAGGGAAGTCAAGGGTAGGGGGGAATAGCAGTAATGTTTTACACTAAGTTCAGTGACTTACCTGTTCAGTAGTGTAAGGTTTCAGAATTAAGAATTTGGATGAGGTCAGTGGGTACCTATCTTAGGGGTTCTATTGCTATGACCAAGTCAACTCCCACTCCGGTGACACTTTCTCCAACAAAGCCACACCTAATGAGACTCCATATAAGCCTATGGAGGCTATTTTTATTTAAACCACCATATTCTACTCCCTGGTCCCCATAGACTTGTAGCCATATATAAAAATAGATTCAGTCCATTTGAAAGTCCCCATAGGGGTTGGGGATTTAGCTCAGTGGTAGAGTGCTTGCCTAGGAAGCGCAAGGCCCTGGGTTCGGTCCCCACCTCCGGGAAAAAAAAAAAAAGTCCCCATAATCTGAACCCTGTTTAAAAATCCAGTCTCTTCTGACATTCATTGCAGTCTCTTAGCTGTAACCTTTGTCAGATCCTACATTTTCAGCATACAGAATATACATTACCATTCTGACAGAGCATAGCGAGGGAATAGTAGACCAGCACTAGAACAAAAACCAACTACAAAATCTGTCTCCATGTCTATCACCAAAGCTTTTCGGATCTCCCAACTCCATTTGGCTTGCAGCAACGCACTCCTCTCAGGCTGGTTCTCTCTCTATTCCTTCATCAGCTCTGGCATCACCAAGATCTTGGGGTCCCCAAGGCAATCCAGTCCACAGCTTCCCACTCTGGCTTCTCTAGGCCTCCATGCAGACACTCCTCCCAATCTCCTGGAGGAGATACCAAAGCTGCCAAGTTCTGTTTGCTGGGGCTAGGACATGGCCACCTTTCCAAGTCACCAACTTTCTGTGGTAGTTTCCTTCACTGCCTAAGCTTGACTGTCCTTGAAAAAATGCCTACCTTTTGGGAGTTGGGGGGGGGGGGGTTGCCTTGAAGCCACCATTCCCTTTATTACTCTTGGCACCAGGCTTTTCATTGCCTATGCTTCCTCAGGTCCTAAACAGGACATTTTGTATTTCCTTCCTCAGCTTGCTTATTTCCATGTCTGCACTATGACCCAAGCACGCATCAACCAGTACTAGGCTGTCTTTTAAGTTTAGTCTCAGGCAGATTCCTTTTTTGAACAAAGACAGAAAGCCACATTTTTCAGTATGGTATCACAAGAATGGTCTGTAGGCCACATACTAAAACCAGACCCCTGGCCCCAATCCAATGGCCTTCAACCACTGTCTTCTATGTTCTTAGCGTGGCCCATTCAATCACAATGCATTCAGCTGCTTTCCTAAACCAAAGTGCACATTTCTCCAATCAAGGTCTATCTCAGGAATAGTACCAACTAATGACCTAGCTTGGGTTTCTAGTGTGGTGAAGAGGACAGCCACTCAAACATTTAATTGGGGCTGGCTTACAAGTTGAGAAGTCTTGTCCTTCAGCATGTACTAGAGGAGTCAAGCTTTGTATGTCTGGGTCAACTGACTTGGCTTCTGAACCTCCAAGCCCCACCCCCTAGTGGCATTCTCTAAATATCGCCACCTGCTGTGAGGCCATTGCATTTAAACCACCTTAGTGTCACATGGCCTCCCATGTTCCTGACTTTCTTTGACACGGAACTTGGTTATCAGGTCAGATTGCAAGGGCTCTGAGGGCTGGAATCAGGCAGCAGAGGCTCATGGGCGCCATGAAGCTGCTTCAACTGAGAACTTAAGTACCGGTTTTATATAAAAGCTCTAAACAGGCTGTATACACTCCGTAAGGAGAGGATGATACGTATGTGTAGCTAGGCGGGTCAGTTTTTTTTTTTTTTTTTGGGGGGGGAGGGTCCCCAAAGCTAGGTTTCTATGGAAATGTTTTGAAGAAATGTGTAAAAAGGTACTCAACACTACCAGACAAAAGGAGCCAGGAAAATCCGACTTTTATTTCTTAAATACTGTGAAGGAAGGGGGAAATGGTCCCCTGGTGAGAAAGCTAGGGGTCATCAGCAAATGCCCGGTGGGCATTAGGGAAGCGCTGGGGGCTGTAGTTGGGATCTTCCTGCAGTCGTTTTTGAATATCAGACCGGAGCTACAAAGAGAAAACACAAGCCTGTCAGGAGCCCTGATTTAGACCTATGATCCCAGAAAGCACAAAGACCCTAACCCTTAAGAAATACTTTCCCCACCAGCCACGCTGGCAAGCCCAGTATGAGATTGCTAAGCCTTCCCAAATGCCACAAGGAAAAAACCCTGACCATCAATGGGCAGCCCCCACACTACCAAGTCATCTCTGAATAGATCCAAGGAAGCAGGAACCTGGCCCAACCCCTCCCAATAGACCATCCCTATTCTGCTGCAAAGTGGGGGCACCTGCTGCCTGTAGCTCTCCTGAACCTCTGGTGCCTCCAGGTCCCGGCTCAGGCTCTCGGGGCTTGTCAGGGGCCGAGCTCCGGCTGCCTTAGCTGCCCGGCTCACTGCCTCTGAGAGTAGCAGCTGGGGGCCCTCACCCTGCATTGTCTGGGGGACAGGTTGAGAGGGAAAAGGGGATCAACATCAGACCCAGTGCCACCACCCAGTTCACCCTTTCCATCAGTTAACCAGTGTAGACTAGTAGAGGGCAGGGAACAGCCTGCACATGGTTCTGACAGCAAAGAAGGCACCAGCAGGTCAAAGCACCTGGGATTCAGAGCTAGCTACTCTCCAAGACAAAGCCCACCTTACACACCTAATCACCTGGGAGATGACACAGCTGAGGAACCAGAACTGCCAGAAAACAGTACGGTGAAGACCCATGTACCAATGTACCAATCCTGAACAAGCCTGACTCACAAGCAGGCTTTCTAACTAGATGAAGAGACTGAACTACAAGCAAAAGCTTCTAGCTCAACAAGGGTGCCTGACAGAGACACATCCGCAGCAGAGACCAACCTTTCGTCTCTTGGCAGGCATGCCACTGAGGTAGGCATCACTCAGGGGCGGCTGAGGTTTCACCTTCCGCTGGCTCTGAATGTCCTGCTGGATAATAGGGACCCATTCCTGGGGAGGAGAGGATTTGACATAATTCCCACAACTTACAGCTCTTGAACCCACTGGATACCATCCTGCCACTTACAGGGGGGACTGCAGCTGCCCAGGGCTCTGCATCGGCTGAAGCTCCATCCTGTTCGTCTCGGGAACCTCCTTCAGGAGCAGGGGGTGGACCTTGGGACATGGCTTCTTCTGCTGTTGTTCCAGGGGCTGGGGAAGCATCCTCTCTCTGGAAGGCATGGAACAGGAAGGCCCAGACTTCAGAACTCTTTGCCCCAAGCCCCTCTGCTTCCAGCTATCTACTCCACATTATTTGCCTTCTCAAGCAGTACCTGAGGCTCAGGGGAAGTTCTTTCTGCTCCCTGAACTTCCATTGGCTCTTCAGGAAGTGCCTGTGAAATTGGTCAAGGAAATATAAGGGGTGTGGTGGAAGGGGTCAGTCCAGTCCATCTCTTCAGTTTCTTCACATCCCAACACCACCCACTATCCGGTCCCTCACCTGAGGAGGATCACCAATCCTGCGCACATATCTGAGGATGGCGTCGGGACCCACGGGCATGTGCTCCAAGACCACCTGAAGCCTGAGTCCCATCATAGTTGTCAGCCAGCTCACCAAGGATGGATTCACCCCACGAGACATGCGGCGCTGAGGGCCAGAAAGCAGATTGACCACATAACTCTCAACCTGCTTTTGCAATCTATTACATCCAGGGCAACAGGTAGAGTGTTTGGAGAAGAAAATTAAAACCCACAGGATATAATAAAAAAGCTGGAGACCTAGAATTGGGTGGTACTTACAATTCGGCCATTGATGACAGCAGCAAGCTCCATTTGCTGGCCCCCCAAGCAGTGCAGGTTCAGGGCCAAGCATTCAAACAGGCCCTGGTTACATAGCTCCAGCAGCCGGGCTCCAAATCCACTGTCTGCAGGGAGGATGGGAGAGGGCACGTGATTCGGGCAGTCCTGCATGGACAGTGAACTAGGCTTGGCTGGCCCCCAGCCTGACCTGTACAGTGCAGCACGTGAGCAGCAATGCTGTTAAATTGCTCCTGGAGAAATTCTAAATTTGTCCGGATGATATCCACACCTGGCTGAACCTGCACCAAAGACTGAGACAAGACACACCAAGAACCCCAACTCAGTACCTTAAGATCTAAAAGGCAGAGGCAGCAGGGACACCCCCGCTTCCCTACCCAAACACAGGAAGGACGCACACACAGGACACTTACGAAACTCTCCCGTACATACTCTTCCAGCCCCGTGATCAACGTGTGGGTTGCCATCTGTAGGGAGCATCACAGGTCAGCCTTAGCCCACAGCCTTCAAGAGCCTCACTCCTACCCTACAACTGCAAGGCTTGAGCTGAAGCACAGCTAACACTGACTGACAGGCAGGAGGCAAGAATAAATAAAGGTGGGAAGGAGGAAACCCCTGGGTCTGGGCTTTCACTCACCCGGATGTTGCTGGACGTGGGCTCCTGGCCACCCAGGTAGTGCTGGTGGAAGAAAGATCGTAGCTGTGGCTGGAGCCGCTGTAGTGGCTGGAAATGGCCATGGAGAAGCATCACCACATCCACCATGGAGAAATTCTGGCACAGAAGAGAGAGCAGAGCTCCAAAGAATCCTAGGGAAAGGGGCGGAAGTGAGAGATTACCTTACCTCCTTGCCTAGCCCCACACACCATCAGTGAATCCCATCTTACTAGCAGAAAGGCCACTATCTCCCCAGGCTATTTCCCCAAACTGTAACACCCACATTTTGCTTACCAAGGGCGCCATCAGCCCCAGGCTCAAAGATGTTGCTGGATCCACTGAGGCGTTGGATGAAGGCAGCAATGCTCTCGCTGCTGCCAGCACGAGCCCCCAGGGAGCCCAGGAGGGAGCTCAACACACCCTGCACCACTGAGGTGAAGAACTCTGGTGGCAGGCTCTCAGGACCTAAGCCCCCAGGACTCGCTGTCCCACCAGAAGGGGATCCTGGGGGCGGTGTGGTCTGCTGCTCTGGAGCAGGAGGTGGGGGTGGAGGAGGTGGAGGGGGTGGAGGGGCAGCCTGTGATGCCTAGAAGGGATTAAGAATAGAAGACAAGACCACAGGGTCAAGAATGTAACACTGCACTGTGGACACAAAACAGCAGGCATGTAGGAAGGTGAGGGAGCTAGGTTCTGATGCTGACTTTAAAAACAAACAAAGACCTAGTTTACTCCTATATTTACTGTGTATGGGCGTTTTGCCTTCCTGTATATCTGTGAAATGTATATGCCTGGTTCCCACAGGGACCAGAAGAGGGTGTTGAATCCCCTGGAATTGGGGTTACAAATGGCTGTGGACCACTATGTGGGTGCTAAGAATCAAACCCAGGTCCTCTGCAAGAGCAGCAAAAGCCAGTTCTAACCTGAGCTCCTTAGGACATGAATGGACAAGTCACACCAGAGCCGTGACAGCGCTGGCTGTTGGCTCAGCAGAATCATCTCTAAGAGCCGTCCCTCAGCAGCTACAGGATGACAACTGAATGCTACTGTTCTACTGGTCTGGAGACAAAAAGGATGGTACAGCCACTCACCTGCAAAAACTCAGTCATGCCCTGGAGAAAAGCAGGAACTCCAGGCACTGCCACAGTGATGGTGGGAGAAGCCAGGCTTGGGCCCCCAGCCCCTGGCCCTGCAGGCCCCAGCAGATTTCCCAGGAGCTGAGAGAACTGAAGATCAGCCGCAGAGGGCTGAGGAGGTGGAGGCTGGGCAGGACCCCCAGGAGCAGGGCCGGCTGTGGTGGCTGTGTTGGTAGTGCCAGCACTAGCTGAAGCAGTGGCCGGAGCTGGGGCCGGAGCTGGGGTTGGGGCCGGGGCCGGGGCCTGTGCCTGGGCCGTAGCCGGAGCTGAAGCAGAAGCCGGAGCCATTCCTGGAGTCCCCTGGGCTGTCAGGAACCAAGAAGAGTACAATGTTAACAAGCGCCACATTCTAGCTGCCTCGTTCCCGTCACGTCTTTACAGCAGGAGAACAAAGACTAATATTTTATAGGGTCTAGGGGTAACCAGTGAGCAGGACAGGGAGGGCCACCAAGGACAGCTGCCTGAATGCTCCTTTGCCCAGGCTAACTTACAAGTTAAGTTTATAGGCTAGGATGTTCTTGAACTCAGTTTTCCTCTAGTCCCAGCCTCGCAGGCGCTGGGTTAAATAAAGCGTGCGCTGTCATACTCAGTGGCAGCTGCAGATAGCTGACGTCTGAGCTAGGGAAGGACAGGACTCACCCACAAGAACAGGCTGCATGAGAAGTTGCCCCACAAGGCCGCTCACCATCTGGGCCAATGAAGTGTTTGTACCCAGCCCAGCACCCTGCTGGGGGACAAGAGGATTCAGTCTTGTCCTTCCAACAATCCACCAGGATTTCCCCACTGGTACTTCCCCCAACCCTTACTCACTAGAGCTCCAGAGACTGGAGGGCCTCCAGGATGGGAAGGCCGAGCCTGTGGAGGAGTGGGTCGGGCAATCACCACCCGAGTTGGTGCTGTTGGGAAGCCGGGCACCTGCTGTCCTGTGTGTAGCAAAAAGAGAGACCAAAGAGAGCTGAGGGTTCAGTCCTTACCTTCCAGCAGACAATACCCACCACCATGAACTATGCCCCACCTCCCAGTCCTCCCCTTCCAGGTCATTACCTGCGGCCGCGGAGGCAACAGCTGCCACCATGGCCTGATGAGTGATCTGGTGGGCGACGGCGTGCATGAACTCAGGGGGCAGGGAGGGCAGCTGGATGAGGGTGGAGCCTGGGGGGTGGGTCTGATGTAACCTTGAACCTGGACCCCTTCAGCCCACCCACTCAGCCCTACCCCTTTGTCTACCCGGAGCTCTCGGCCTACACTGATAACCTCGTTCTTACCCAGGCTCTGTCCATGACCAGGAGGTCCCAGGGGGCCAGTGGGAGCACTGGGCACACCTCCAGGCTGCGCTCCGGAGTCTGAGCAAGGAAGACGGAAAAATGTGGCAATGTAAGGCCGGACCAAGGTTTGGCTTTTTCCTCTTGTTCCATCCACCCTTCATGCCTCCAAAACCCTGTCCTTTCCCCATGGCAACAGGAGGCTGAGTTCCCTTCACATAAACCCAAGGCCAAAGCACCTCCTTCATGCCCCTCCCACATAGCACTGGCCTTCTCTCCCTGCTCCTGCAGCTCTTTTCTGCCAGTAATGTCCTCACTCACCTTGAATGTTCATGTGCATCATGACCACAGGTTCCACACTCTGGTGGGAAATCCGGATGACCCGTGGATGGCTGGTGGCTGGTGGTGGTGCTGGCCCTGGTGGGGGAGCTCCTTCCGTTGATGAATCAACAGTGGCAGAAGATGGAGGAAGGGATGAGGCCTGGCCAGAACCTGGGGATGCTGCCTCTGCACCGGGAGCTGGTGGAGGCCGAGCCCCGTTGCCTGTCATGGTCACAGTAGTCCCCACATTGATCTGGATGAGATGGACAGACAGAAAGATGTGAGAAACACATCTCTGCCTGGAGAGTCACCTGTAAAGACTACAGCTTCATCACCACAGCTTTTCCCCAGCTTCTTGCTCAATAGCCTCCTAGCCATGTGGGTCACCCTCCTGTCCCACACCCCATTCTCCCAGCAGCCATGTGGGTCACCCTCCTGTCCCACACCCCATTCTCCCAGCAGCCATGTGGGTCATCCTCCTGTCCCACATCCAGATCTCCCTCCAGTCAGGCTTACACCCACCTGAATGGGAATGGCTGCCTGCTGGAGCACCATGGGAGTCGTGTAGTGAGACATAGGCCGTACCACATGCAGGTGCCGTGGGGGTGCACAGGCTAGATTACAGCGCAGATCAGACAATGCCACGAAAGTGTTGCCCAGTAGCCGCAGGCTCTCCCCCACCAAGTTAATCAACCTCTGGTCCTCTTCGCGGCCCTCATGCTGTGCCCAGGTCAAACCCAGAAAAGCATGAAGTTAAGAACAAGGTTGATTGCCTTCTGAGACTATGCCATGTCCCCTGCCTTCAGAAGCTTCTGCATCAACCAAAGCTTTTCCAGGAAAAATTTCAAATAAATTCTATTCAGCACACGTATGGAATTTCCTATAAAACATGCCAAAGGTTAAGCAACCACCTGCAACTCTTTCCCTTCTCTACATTTCCTAATGTGTGTGAAGGACACGGCGGACACACACTGTCTGTCACCAGCCCCATCACAGGGGGACGCTCTCCTACCAAGGAGGATTCTGTGCTAATACTGAGGACAGTGAGGGACTCTGCATCTCAACCTGCAGCTTTGGATACTAGGAGAGGAAAGCCATTAGAAGGCTTACATTGGGGGCTGGAGAGATAGCTCAGTGGTTAAGAGTGCTGACTGCTCTTCCAGAGGTCCTGAGTTCAAATCCCAGCAACCACATGGTGGCTCACAACCATCTGTAATGGGACCTGGGGCCCTCCCCACTTCTGGTGCAACTCAAGACAGCTACAGAGTTCTCATATACATAAAATAAATCTTTTAATTAAAAAAGAAGGCTCACATTGTTATTGTAGTCTGTAGTGGCAGCAGCACCCAGGACCTCACAGTAGCGCTGCAGGAAGGGCTGAAGACGGCGTTGCAAGCGCTGAAGCTCCTGGAGCACCTCCACGTGCTCTGCAGGGGAAGGGTGGCTGTGGAGACACGAGGGCACTGAGTGGAGGCTGTCCTCAGAGACCCTACCATCCCCAAGGATTCCCTCTGCTCTCCTAAGAGCATCCAAGAACAGAAAGCAAAGTGCTCCCCTCCCCCAGCATAGTCCTGTGCAGAGGAGGCAAAGGAGCTCACACCCAGACGAGGCCTCTGCAAACCACACTCCGGGGGCATCCAAGATCTCACCTCTGCTAGACTGCCAGTCCTAACCGCCTTCATCTACATTAGCTGACCTCTGACCCCACAATATACAACTACAATACCCTCCCCTAGCAACCACTCTCCTCTCCTCACAGCCTCCCTCCAAGTCCCCAAGGGCTCCCTGTATCTCTCACTTGGGTGCATTTGTCTCTGGTGCGGGTGCTGGGCCTGCTGGAGCGGGGCCAGAGGGTGGAAGCTCTGGAGTCTGGGTTGGGGGACGTTCCTCCATTTCTTCTGACTCCATGGGCTCTCGAGGAGGAGCTTCACTTTCGACTGGCTCTGATGTTTGTGAGTTCAAAGCTACTGTCTCTGAGGCCACAGTCGGAGTCTGCGGGGGTGGCTGACTGGCCTGTGCTTGGGTTCCCCCTCGACACTGAGGGTGGAAGAAGAGTCAGACACCAGAGCAGAGTAATATTACTGTGCTGAGGTTTATGCAGACGAAGAGTCAGGGTGGAGATGGCTCCCCCGAAGCAGGGAGATGCATTCCCACCACTGGCAGAAACTCGATGCGCAGTTAATATCTACAATGCTTACAGAGTAAGGAAATGCTCTCCTAGATTCCACAGAGAGGAAACAGTCACAGGTTGCAGCCACAACACAAATGACAGAAGTAGAACACCGCTAAACTGAACACACGACTTCAGTCCCAGCACTCAGGAGGCAGAGGCAAGCGGATCTTTGTGAGTTTAAGGCCAGCCTCATCTACAGAGTGAGTTCCTGGACAGCCAGGGCTACACAGAGAAACCCTGCCTCAAAACCAAACCAATCAACCACCAACCAACCAACCAACCAAATAAACAAAAAAAGGAAGGAAATTTGAAAATTGCAGCATGCGGCCACCCATGATCCCTCACACCTATACTCACAGCACTTTGAGAAGAGGCACTAGGGGGCACACTGTGAGTTCAAGGACAGCCCAGGATAGTGTAAGTAAAAAAAGGGGTGGTGGTGGCTACTTCAAGTGATGGACATCTATGACATCATCTGGCAAGTCTGAAATGAACGCTTCACACAGCAGGGGTCGGAAGGATTGGCAGCAGCACAGAGCAGTGGCACACCCTGTAAGTCACTTGAGAAGCTGAAGCGAGCAGGCTGGAGTAATGAGACAGCCTCACAAAGATCCTATCTCTGCCTAGGAGAGCTACAGAGAAAACCCCAGACTAGGAAGGCAGCAGACTCCTACAGCCAATGTGGACATTGCCAGGAATGTTCTTACTGCAAGACCGTGAGAGGAGAGGGGAGGAACACAGAATAAACTCTAGCCTACCAGACTTGCCCACTCACCTCCATCCGGGACAGTAAGGTCTGTATATCCCTAATCATGTGCTGAGCCATCACCAGCCGTACCCGGGGCTCACTCTATAAGACAAGAAGGATGTTCACGACAAGTCTGAGAGAAAGTCTCAAGCTCCACAACATACTAAGCCAGTTCCCAGGCATCTCCTCAACCAGGTCCTCCCCCACCTCATGGCCTCCTTCTCCCAGATCCCCTTCCCTGACCCTCCCAGGCCCCTCAATACCTGAATTGGGGCCTGTTCCATGTTGATGTGAACGTCCACAGCAGAGCCGTCACTCTGGGGAAAGGGTAAGGGAAGTTGCTCTGGGAGAAGCCACACACTAAACTTCACACTGCCAATTCCTTCCTATAGCCCTACCCTCCTTTCTTCAAAATCTGAGGCCAGTATAGGTCAGTGCTTGCCAAACCCAACACAATCTCTCAAGACGCCTATCCTCCAAGCTCCCTGCCGCTGCCACAACCAAAGCTACTCTTCCCAACAAAACCCTCCCACGCACGTAAGAAACACAGGCTCACAGGAAGATTGAAGGTTCCAACCATGACATAACTGTTGGCATTCCGGTCATGACCAGAGGCCCCAGGGCCCCGAGTGCCAGGCAGGGGGCCCCCACCATGAGTAGCTGAGGCAGAGCCTGGCCCAGAAGATGCTCCAGAAGGTAGCTGAGTCTGAGGAGGAGCCCGTTCCACCAGGTGGATAACCTTTCCCCCAACATCTGCAGAGGAAGAGATACACAGCAAACCTTCTAAGTACATAAAAGGGAGTCCCCTGGACAGCAGCCTAACCCTCAGCAGCCCCAGCCCTTACTGTGGTCCTGACCTCAGCAGCCCCCAACTCTTACTGTAGTTTTTGTTTTTAACATTCATTTATTTTATGTATGTGAGTACACTATAGCTGTCTTCAGACACACCAGAAGAGGGCATCAGATCCCACTACAGATGGTTGTGAGCCACCATGTGGTTGCTGGGATTTGAACTCAGGACCTCTGGAAGAGTGCTCTTAACCACTGAGCCATCTTTCCAGCCCCTTATTGTAGTCCTAGACCTCAGCAGCCCCCAGCCCTTACTGTAGTCCTGGACCTCAGCAGCCCCAGCCCTTACTGTAGTCCTGGAGCTTCTTGTCATCTTGTAGAACCCGGCCCTGGTAGATGAGCCGCTGTTTCTCGGAAGGGATGCTGACAGAGGCAGCTATGTGTTCCTTAAACTCCTTTACATTCATCTGAAAGGAGAGCCACGAACTGATATCAGAAAGTGAGAGAAGGCATGAAGAGGGGCACACCTGACTTCAGAAGCCGACGTCAAAGTCAGTCTCACTAGCCAACTCTAGCAACAGGCCAATGTCTATTGAGTTCAAAAAAAAAAAAAAAAAAAAAAAGAAAGAAAAAGGGTCAGGCTAGAAAAATGGCTCACTGGCTAAGCGCTCATACTGACCTTGTAGAGGACTCCAGCACCCGACACTGGGCAGCGGCTCACTGGTAAATACAGCTCTAGGAGACCCAGTGCCTCTGGCTTCTATGAGCATCTGTACCCAAAGGCAGAGGTACACATCCCCCACACCAACACACAATTACAAGTAAGTGGGACACGGTGGTGTAGGCCTCTGAGAGGCAGAGGCATGTGAGTCTCTTGTCAGTTTGAGGCCAGCCTGGTTTACATAGTGAGTTCTACAATAGCCAAGGCGATGTAGAGAGACTGTCTTAGATTTATTTAAAACAAAAACAAAAACAAATAGCAACAACAGTAAATAAATAAAACTAAATCTTATAAACAAGAAGCCAAATAGCTCTCTCTCCCTTTCTCCTCTGTGGCTCACTATCTAGAGATAGTCGTGGTCCTTTTCTAAAAACAATAGCAGGAGTTCATGGCTGTAATCTCAAGGCTAAATGCAGATAGGCACTGTAGCAGAAAGCCTCTAATCTCAAGGAAGCAGAGGCAGATGGATCTGACTGTGAGGCTAGCCATGACTACAGAATAAAACCCTGACTTAAAACACAAAATGATGGGCTAGAGACATGGCTCAGGGTTGCTCTTCTCTTGAACAGGACCAGAGCTCAATTCCTAGCACCCACATAGTAGACTACAATTTCCTAACTTCCACATGAGGAGAAGGCCACAGGTTGCAGGATTTGATATGTTCTTCTGACTTTCTTAGGCATCAAGTGCACAGAAGGCACACATATACATTTCCAGACAAACATATTGCAATACAAATTATTATAATCTGTATTGCAAATACCAATACAAATATTTCCATTCACATATAAAATAAAAACAAATAAGGCTTTTTAAAGGAATTGAAAATACACACATCCCAAAAGAACCATCACCACCAATGGTAAGTAATACGGGGGTTGGGAACCAGGTTCTGGAAAGGTAACTAATGAAGAAGGTCAGAAAAGAACACGTGGTTCTATACAATTCAGTAGTAAGTACTCTATGCTAAGTTCAAGGCCCAGCAGGCCACACACACACACACACACACACACACACACACACACACACACACACACACACAAATAAATGTTCTAAGACATTTAACTATGTAAGACCCTACTTTACAAAAAAAAAAAAAAAAAAAAAAAAGATGAAGCCAAGGCAGATGTGGTAATCTACAATCCCATAATCCTCTATCACAGTATGTATAATCCTAGCACATAGACAGTAAAGGCGAAATGGTCAGAGGCAAAGGCAGCCCCGCTATGTGTCCCCACATCCCAAAAAGACACATCAACCCTTGGTAACAGGCAGAATTAACTATCACACATATCTACTCACAAAATCTACGTGGCTTTTTAAATATCTGCTTTAGAAAACCACAAAAATGACCTGCCCATGATGGTGTCTCAAAGAATTATGCAGGAAAAACAAAAGATAAGCGTGGCCACACTGAACTTAGCTCAAGACTCAAATTATGCCTCAACTATTGGCGATTCTACTTCACCGTGTATGGAAGCAGGTCTCTGTAACCTATAAAAAAGAACAGACACACCATACTGGTCTGAGGTCCCCCTGTGTTGTGTCTGGTCCCAAAGGCCAGAGCCATGCCTGTCCCTTTGGGCTGGAGGTCTGCACAGAATAGGTATAGAGTTCTCCTCTGTACCTCCCATTTCTGAGTTCTGTCAAGGTGAGGACAGGCTAAACAAAATCTGCCTCACTCAACGGTAACCACACCTCCCAGCTCAATAGGAACGTCAGATGTCCTACAGAGTAAGGGACAAAAGGGTCAATGACAAGAAAATCAGGCTCATCCTTCACAAGACAAACGAGCAAAAGGGGTGTCATCTCTACAAAGTACTGGTGTCTCACCTGGGCCCCCACAATAAAAGTCCGAGTCTGAGAGTCCAGGGTCTTCACCAGTACCTCCAGGCTGTCAGGCTCCTCCATAGCGGTACTGGTACTATCACTCGGCTCCATGGCCGACAGCTCTCTAAGGAAGAACGAGGAAGGGGGGGGGGGATGGTTCGCTGTCGGTCGCGCTGTATTTTATACACCCGGAAGCCTCTCTGGACCCAATCTCCGCCCCAATCCCTTGAAAGTTTCACATACACAAGCACATATATTCATCCTCCTCCTCATCATCCCCCCTTTTTGATTCGGGGGCACAGGAATAGAAACACAAAGGGTATGAGATCGACGGCATAGGGAGATGAAGGACGAGAGGTGGGAGGGGCTCTACAATGCCAATCACAATAGGGAGAGCCAGTTGGGCTAGGAATCGGGGAAGCAAGCACGAGACCGACCAGAGACCAGTGTCATCACCGGTCGCGACCGAGCAAGCGCCCGAGAGATCGGGAAATCCGGGGACAACGCGGGGGGGGGGGGAGGGTCGCGCTAGACTCGGCAGAGAAAGTAGCTTCGCGCACGCGCGCCACCACAATCGAACCCGCCTAAATCACCACAGACCCAAGACCACCGACACTCACGGGAGGCTGGATGGGCTCGCTGACCGCCCCCTCCTTCCGCCTCCGTCTTTCGTCGGTATTCCAGCAACACGACTTAACCAACACGCGGCCAAACACATACAAACACATACACAGCCCACCACCCTGTGGCTCCGCCCCCGACTTCCCCACGGTACCGTCACTTCCGGTCTCCCCCAACCTGGCACCAAGGGCCACTTCCGTTTCCCCGATAGTATTTGGGGATCTCGAGGCGGTACTTCCGGCTCCCCCAGTCTCCCCCGATTTACTTTCGTGGGGCACGATGAGAAAGTCCACAGCCCCGAGCAGTGAGTTTCTGGGGGGCGAGACGGGCCGGGGCCGGCCTAGATGGGAGGGAGCCGACCACCCGGAGGAGCCGCCGCCGCCGCCGTCGCCCGGGGGACCGCACTGCGCCTGCGTGAACCGCGTACGCGTGCGCACACTTTAAGTATTTCCCCGCCCCCCCCCTCCGGCTGTGTGCGTTTCTTCCCTGCTCGCGCGGTTGTGCTACCCGACCGGGGTGTCTACTGTAAACGCCTGAAGAAAAATTACTGGGTGGAATGCTGCACCTTCCTGGAGAAAAGAGTCTGGGATTTCTGCGTATTGCACCTCGTTAATCAACGTTCCTATCTTGACGGACATAGAAATTTACAGGCACAATTCTAACTACCCAAACCTCTGCAAGACCTCTGGTCCTCCCGTCATTCCTGCTCTTCCGGAAGCCACTCTTTTCCGTGGACGGCTTGGGGCGTTCCGCGGGCTGTATTTGCTTGTGCTCAAGTTTAGTTCCTGGCGGGATTAGGGTAGTTGGACGTTTTGCAGACTTTGGCCGTCCTATTGGTCTTTGATTGAGAGCACTATGGGAGTGCCATGTTTAAGGATAACTAAGCATACTGCTTTTTAGGAGCTTTTTTAAAGAAGTGAAAGAAAAAAACGGGTGCCTTAGGGATCGGATTGAAAGACAAGGACAAGACTTTTGAGAAAGGAGATTGAAAGGCCAGCCACCGAGGGAGTTAGTTGAACAGGGTGGGACGGTTGTTTCTCTACATTCTTCCCCACTTATTCTTAGATGCCAATACTGATGAGAGTTCCAGTAAGCATTGTATATTGAGACTTTTATATGCTGTTTCAGTGTTAACTCTGAATTGCCCGGAACCCATAAAGACAATGTACCCCACACCACCACCCAGGGCAGGGTCGTGTGTCACTCTACTAGACTGTATTTACGTTTTGAGGTTTTTTTTTTTCCTCCGAGACAGGATTTCACTATGTAGATCTGGATGTCCTGTAACTCACAGAGATCCACCTGCTGGGATAAAAGAACTTAAATATTTTTTAAAATGCTTTTCTGGGGGGTGGTTGTATGGCCTTCGTCTGTCACAGCACAGCGCAGGTGTGGAGATCTGAGAGAAAATGTGCTCTTTCACTGCGGGGACCTGGGGATCAAAGTCAGGTCCTCTAGCTTGGCTTGCCATCCGCCAAGCACCATCACTGCTGGGACACTTCCCTAGACACACATTTAGTATTTTATTATAAAGATTTCAGGGGCTGGAGAGATGGCTCAGCGGTTAAGAGCACTGAGTGCTCTCCCAGAGGTCCTGAGTTCAAATCCCAGCAACCATATGGTGGCTCACAACCATCTGTAATAGGATCTGATGCCCTCTTCTGGTGTGTCTGAAGATAGCTACAGTGTACTCATACACATAAAATAAATTAATAAATCTTTAAAAATCACTACCAGAAGTTGCACCGATAACGGACGGATATTTGCTTCAGACTTGATGTAACATGATCTCATTTAATCCCCTGAGACTAATGGGTTGCCCATCCCAGAGATGGGGGTAAAAAAGAAATAGAAATTAATACAATTGTCCCAAGAGACTAGATTGTTGTTACCACTGAGTTTGCTTGGTATGCATAAGTTCCCACATCTAAGAGTCGAGTTAAGGGTTAGACCCACTCTTAATACTAGGGTTACACTTCTTAACCATTACAGTCTAATAGAATGTCTTCACTACTACCAAAGTCTGAATAAATGCGAACCCATTTGTCAGTGAGCTTTCCCCTCCTGTGTTCTTACTACTTCCCCTACCTACTATAAGATCACAAGAGAAATTCAAGCTGGGTGAAGTAGCACAGCCTTTAATCCTAGCAATTGGGAGACAAAGGCAGGCAGAAGATTTCTATGCGTCCAGCTGGCTTACATAGTGAATCCCAGGACAACCAAAGCTATATGGTGAAACAGGCCCTGGAGACTGGCTGGTGCCTGTTCTAACATTATCAGCTTGCAGTGCAGTAGATTGTTTGCGAAGCAAAGCTGTTTTCCGTTTGGCTTTTTTTTTTTTTTTTTCTTTAAATGTCTTCCAGGATTAGCTAGTTCCTGGCAAACAACTCAGATTCCAAACTTGCCAAGTGAATGAATGAATGACCTAATCCAGTCACTCCTCTTCAGTGCTTCCCATCACAGCAGAGCTCCAATCAGATACAGTTTGGAAGACTCCAGGTTTCTACTGTAGGGTTCAGTTTTCCTCCTGAGTCCCTGGTTGTGCCAGGGTATATTGTAGAGTGGTTGCATTCAGAAGGAGTGGGGGGGGGGAGGCCCCAATGCCATAGTTAATCTAGGCTTGGGTTGGAAAACAAAGTTGAAGTTACTTATTAGCAGGTTAAAGGGTCAAGGGTCGAGGAAGGGGGCTGGAGGCAGAGCGGACTGAGCAGCCAGCAGAGAACAGTTAAGGTAGAGGTCCCCAGAACTGCACAGCGCCAGGTCTCCTCCCAAGATGTTCCACCAAGTCTGGGCAGCGCTGCTCTATCTCTACGGCCTTCTCTTTAACTCCATGAATCAGTGCCCTGAGCACAGTCAACTAATGACGCTGGGAATGGACGACAAAGAGGTACGGACTGAGGGAAAGCCTATAATTATAGCTGAAAGTCTTCGGTTGGTGGGCAACTCAGGAGGAAAGCATGCTGGGTAAGGAAGGGAGGAAGAGGGTGTGTAGAATGCACTGGTGGTTCCTCATTGCAAACAATGAAGGCCACCAGTACCGCTAGCCCACCCCCCTCCCCACGAGCCTTGCTCTGCTGACGGATGGGGATGTTGGATGGATTTTGCGATGCACCCAGTAACTCATCCTTTCCCTTCCTTCACTGCCTCTCCAGACCCCAGAGCCCCACCTGGGCCTGTGGTACTTTATCGCTGGAGCGGCTCCCACCATGGAAGAGTTGGCAACTTTTGACCAGGTGGACAATATTGTCTTCAACATGGCCGCCGGCTCTGCCGCAAGGCAGCTCCAGCTTCGCGCTACCATTCGCACGTGAGTGACAGAGGCACCACTGGGTGTGTTCTCTGCCCCGACTGTGAACAGTCACCCCACCCAGAGTCAGGCTCCATCATTCTCTGCCCACTGAATTCCACAGCATCACAGGTCGCTTCCTGGAGACAGAATGGGCCTAGCTGTCTCTTGGTGGCTCGAAACCCAAAGAGCTAGGGCGTGGGGAGGAGAGAAGGTGGAATAAAGTTGTTACTGTGGGGCTGGAATGACACTCAAATCTTCCTATCTTGACACTGCCACCTCTGCAGGAAAAACAGGGTCTGCGTGCCCCGGAAATGGACGTACCGCTTGACTGAAGGGAAAGGAAACACGGAACTCAGAACTGAAGGTTGGTTCCACCAGACCTCCCCTCACCTCCCTGAGCTGTTTCCCCCCTCAGAATTGGGGCTTGAACCTAGGACCTCCTGCATGCTAGGGAAGCCATCACTAAACGTTTTATTTTGAGACAGGGCTTCACTAAGTTGCCCTGATGGTTGTTGAGCTCACCCAGAGCATTGAATGTGGACAGGCCTTGAATGAGAAACCCTCCTGCCTCAGCTTCCTGGGCAGCCGGAATCATGCTCCTCACTAGAAGGCCTGATTCAGTGGGTTTACACCTGTCCTCATCATGATCCTCTCCTGATCCCAACAGGGCGCCCAGACATGAAAACAGACCTCTTCTCCATCTCATGCCCAGGAGGAATCATGCTGAAAGAGACGGGGCAGGGGTACCAGCGTTTCCTCCTCTACAGTGAGTGGGGATACAAGGCAGCAAATGTCTGAGGGAAACTGGAAGGCTAAAGAGCCTCCCTAGATGGGACTCTTTGACCTCCTTTCAGGACAGGGTGGGCACTTCAGCAGGTCTTCAGGGAACTGGGAAAGGCAGGGCTGAGAAGCAGGAACATTGACTGGCTTGCGTGTTCCCTGCCCTTCCAGACCGATCGCCACACCCTCCAGAGGAGTGTGTGGAGGAATTCCAGTCTCTGACGTCCTGCTTGGACTTCAAAGCCTTCTTAGTGACTCCCAGGAATCAAGGTGAGAGGCTGAAGTCTCCCGGAAGAGGTCTGGGAGTCACCAAGTCTTCTGTGGGTAAAGAGCTGTGTGAGATGTTGGCAAAGGCCACGGCCACAGGCAGACATTATCAGAGTGGGCACGCCGGCCCCTCTAATTCTCATGGGCCAGAATGGCTCCAGGACTTGTGTGGAGTCAGGAATATTGATTGGTGCACAGTTGCAGGCAGGTGGCAGAGGTGGAAGAATGACCACAGGTTGGTTTGAAGCCAGCCTGGTATACACGTGAGTTTCAGGACAGCCAGGACTACATATAGTGAGGTTGTCTCTCAAAAATAAAAATGAAAAGAGGAGAAAGACAGGTTTCTGAGATTTTAGAGCAGCAGTCCTCAACCTTCCTAACACTGGGACCCTTTAATACAGTTCCTCATTTGTATGATGACCCCACCACCACCATAAAACTACTTCATTGCTACTTCGTAACTGTAATTTTGCTACTTTTATGAATCCTGTAAATGTAGGGTATCTGGTGCATAACCCCTGTGAAAGGGTTGTTTGATCCCATCCCAAAGGGGTCATGACCCACAGTTGGAGAACCACTGCTTTAGATGAAGGGAGGAGAGAGCCAGATATAATGAGGAAGGGTCTCCTCCCTACTCCAGTACCAACAGCACTCCTCCCCTGGACTTCCACCCTCTTACTCTCTCCCTCCTCCCACCACAGAGGCCTGCCCGCTGTCCAGCAAGTGACCCGTGACTCCACCTGTGTCCTGGACAGGCACGATAGGAGCTGAGCTCTGAGGGGAGAAGCCGGAGACTCCCGCTCCCTCTCATGGATAATAAAGATGAATTGTCAATCCTCCTCATCTCCTGGGTTTTGTCTGCAGATGCCAAAGACATTTCTCCATTTTTGGTTCTTTTTTTTTTTTTTTTTTTTTTTTTTCCGGAGCTGGGGACCGAACCCAGGGCCTTGCGCTTCCTAGGCAAGCGCTCTACCACTGAGCTAAATCCCCAACCCCACATGTCTCCATTTTGATCCTTCCCTCCCCCACATCGAGACCTGCACCACCTCAACTCCCCACCCCCCTGGCTGTCCAGCATCAGGAAGGACACTAAGCGGAACCTGTCATGTCGGACTGGTGTATTTAGGATGTGTGTAGTGTGGCACATTTATTGCAGGTCCCTAGCCTGAGTGGAGAGGGCGGACACTGTGCTTCCCCCAGTGCCCGTCAGAGCTGCCCGTCTGTCCATGCTGGCCTTCATGCCGACCCAGCCCGCAGCAGCCCTGTTTCTTCCGGCTCCCACCGAGCATCAGACCCTCCCTTCAGCGGGTACCACAGCACCCGCAGCTCCTTCTTCTCCCTCACAGCTTCACTCTCCTCTACATGGGTCTGGTCCTAAGATACAAGGGACTCCACATATCTCTCCATCGTCTCTAACGCAGAGATCTCTGCCCTGCCTCTGGCCCCGTTCACCTCTGGGCTTGGAAAGGACCCCGTGGCGTCCATTCTCCACGGTTGCTTTTATTCTATTTTGCTTTTTAAAAGTGGAGGTGGAAATTTAAAAAAAAAAAAACTGTGGGAAAATGTAAAAGCAAGAAATAACAACAGCTGGTGACTTCAATGGTGATGCTCCACTGTCCATGTCTGGCCACCCTAGACAGTCCTGTCTGTCACATGTGTGACAGGAGATCCTGTGCCTGAGTTTCCTCCCCATCCCTGAGATCACTGTGCTTACAATCTGGGTTTCCCCACCTTCCTCCTAAAGGCCACCCCACTATCTTTACCCTTTGCTCCCACCATCTCCCAGTCACAACGCCCTTCCTGGACCTTCTGTCTGCTCCTTGGCCTCCTTCCCCTGCCCCTCACTCTCCCAGTCAGCGGTCTCCTCATCCTCAACAGATTCCCGGAGGCTGACAGCCAGCACTAGGGCCTGCAACAGGCCAAAGAGGCAGGCAAAATGCAGGGGGTGGGCAGTAAGCAGGCTCAGCACAGCATGGAGCCCGTGTAGGGCAGCCAGGAAACACAGTAGCCCGTGTAGCCAGAGGCCCACAGGTCCCCGAAGGCCCAAAGCATCCAAGATGGCTCGGAGTGGCCTGGAGCACAGAGCCAGCAAGGCTGAGGCAAGCAGCTCCAGCAGGTGTAGGGTCAAGTTGGTAGAGATCTGCAGATACTCCTCTGGGTCCTGCAGGTAATGTGAGGGAGCCCCTGGTTCCCCCCGGAGCCACCGCAGCAGCTTCTGACGTCGACCAGGTTTCTCCAGTAGGGCTTCTGGCCCAGTGGTGCCTAACCTCCCTTGGGGGGACACTCCGAGGTTCTTCATGCCACCTGAATCCACAGGATCCAAGTCCAGTTTGGGAACGGCTCCTCCAGTCTCCAGTCTTGCAGACTCTTGAATGGCAGAAGCAGCCTTGTCCTTCTTGAGGGAATCCATTCTTTTACTCCCCAGCTGATCCACTCTGGTGTCCCTGCTAGACTCTGGAGCAGCCCGGGGGGGCCTCCGTGTTCCTGAATCCTTGGTCTTCAGAGGTCCCACATCTCCCATGGTCTCTGGAGCACTGTCCCAGTCACTCCCTGAGTTCTCCGGGGAGCTGTCCACCCATCTGGGTTCTGGGGCAGGCAAGTCAGTCTTTGTTGATTTCTTTCGACCCCAAGGTCGCGGCAGCCAGCCACCAAGCCGTCGAAGGAACATAATTGAGGAACTGTGTGTAATGAGCTCCCCAAATCTGTGACCGCTTCCTGACTCTGCTTAAGACTCTCAGGATCTCCCCCGAAGCCAGAATCAGTTCCGGTTCAGAAGAGGTATCTGCTTGGTGATGTCGTCCTACTCTGAATTCAGAAAGGTCTCACACAGCCCCAAGCGTGGTAAATGGTCAGCTTCCGTGTCAGTCTAGGGGAAAAGAAATCCATTTGCCACCCCACACACTTAACAAGACTTCTAGGGCCCAATAAGGCCAGGGTCACCCCCACAGTGTTCTGTGCTTTCAGATTTCCTTCCCAGCATCAGTACCCCAAGTTTCACTCACCAAGACCACATCCCAAGGTGCCCCAGAAAGGGGAGAGGTGGTGCTCCATTGAAGAAGGAAAGAAGGTGGTGGCCCAGGGGTCCTTCGGTCCTGGATTTGAGGAACCGTAAACCGCGGGAGCTCAAGGAACAGGAGGAAGTGTCTGTTGAGAGGAAGACATCGGGATGGAAGTGTCCAGCGAACTCCAGTCAGTTACATGCATCCCCTTAACTTAGGAATCTATCGTTCCACAAAGTGGCCCTACTGTCCCGTGAGGGCGCAGCTGATACGCGGCCTCCGCAAGGTCAGAACAGAGATGTCCTTGGAGATCGCAGTCGCAAGACACAGTGCAGGCCTACCTGGGAGACCCAGGCATCGGGGTGCTACGCGCAGGGAGTAGCTGTAGGGCCCAGCGTCCGGGGAGCGGCCTCCCGGAGTCGTGAGAGCCCGGAAGCAGCTGTACTGGGTCGGGAGGGACCAGCGGAGGCGGAGCTCCGCAACCCGAGAGGCGGACCCGACAGAGCGACCTCCCCAAAAGCCCCCGCGAGTCACTAGCGCAGGCGTAGAGAGAGGACCACCTAAGGCCAGACCCTGAGTATGAACCCGGGATCTGCTGTTCACCTCCCAGAGCCCCCCACCGCTGACACTGGTTAGGTACTCCAGCCCTTGGTTTGGGATTTTTTGTTTTGTTTTTTCAGTGTAACCTTGGCTATCCTGGAATTAGCTCTGTAGACCAGGTTGGCATCCAACTCAGAGATCTGCCTGCCTCTTGCCTCCTTGAGACTAAAGGCGCGCTCCACCACCGCCCGGCTTTGTTCGTTCTTTTAAGGGCAGATTCCCTATATATGTAGCTCAGTAAAGGCTTGGACATATATAGCCCAGGCTAGCTTTGAGTAGATCCTTTAGCCTCTGCTTCCCTTATGTTAGGACTCTAGCTGCTCTGTGGTTCTTTCCTACAAGCCCTGCCATTCCTTCATTTCTCACCTGTGACTTCTTGTAGTGCTGGTCCAGAAAGGTAAATAACAGAAGCCACACGTGACTTAAGCAGCTACCCTTTGGCCTTCCAGACAGGGATTTGAATGCTTTTATGTTCCTAGCACTCCCGTTTAAGCATCCCAAGGGAGTGGGGGGTGCAAAGTATGGGAGAGAAATGTAGAAAAGTATATTGCCTGGTTCTCAGGAAGTGAAATGGGAATCTTAGGACTGCCTTAAGCCTTGGAATTGCAACTCAGTAAGCAGATATGAAGCCCTAGGTTACATGCCCCATACTGTAAAGTCACATGGGTTTTACCTGAGTTTGAGGCCAGGCTGGTCTACATAGAGAGATTGTGTCGGGGGGTGGGGGGGTAGGGGGGTGGGTCATCTTCATCTAGGAGGTCAGAGCTCTGGTGGCAGCTAGCCCTGCAGGCTTCTACTTCCTCTCCTGGGGCTTTCAACTTCCCTCCCACCAGCTGTTACATTTCATCACAGCTGGCTTCCTCACGGAGTTCCAGGGCTTGCAGTGTTTTTAGCACATAGCACACCTGGGTTATGACACACTACAGAGAATTCCAGGATAGTCACCGACTTGACTGGATTGGCCTAGACTCACACTCAGAGGGGAGTTTTGCACAAGTGGGGCAATTTCTAGTTCAGAGAGGGTTTCAAGAAGCGGGTAGAATGCGGCCAGCGGGACTAAGGGCTCTTTTGTCATCTGGAGAGCTTGTCCTTTTGGCTCAGGTGAGACTTCCAAGTGACTCTCAGATTAGTTCCAATTCCCTGCTATATCATGCAAGAGAGTAAACACGCCACAGGGAGGGAAGTTTATTTATCTCCCAACTCTCAACCCTTCTCTCTAAAAGCAGAGCCCGGTAGCCAAGGCCTAAGGGTCTGGAAGTCCAAGTGTCCAAGTCAGAGGCCCACGCCCAGCCAGTGACAGACGAGGGCCAGTCTGTGTCAGTCAGAACTCGAGGTTCATGTATAGTCTTAGATCTCGCTCCCAGGCCCGGTCCTTCTCTTCTCGCCTTCTGTTCTCCCTCTGACTCAGGGTGCCGACTCGAGGAACTCTCTCTTTCCCAGACACAGCCCGGGTATCCCGAGCTGCAAAGTGTGTGACCCGGGGTTGGGGTGGGGATCTATAGCCCAGTCCTTCCTGGTCCCTCTTGAGGACAGTGGGAATAGGGTTGGCACGGCCTTCACCCCGGGGTCCTAGCCCCATTCCTGGTTCCCAGCCACCCCTCAGCAGCAGTCTGAAGCCAGGACTGGAAGTGGGTACCCCAAGGGGAAGGCTGGAGGGCTGGGGTCTCCTAGACAGTGACAGCAGGTGAGCAGTAGATGTGCGGTGGTTGGAGTCTTCAAAGTAGGCACCACAGTCCTCACAGAACTGGGAGGTGGAGGGGGGAGATCTGCAGAGAAAGAAATAAGTTATAGGGGAGGAAGTTGTTCAGGCACCAGGCAGAGCACCTTATGCCTTTCTCCTGATTTCAGCAGCACCTTTTTTGATTGTATCTTGTCTTGGGACCCCAGGGTCTTCCCAGTGTTAGGCAGGCGCTCTAACCAAGCTACGCCATCTCCTCTCCCTTTGTCCAGAAGGGACAACTTGGAATATGGTGGGTAGGTCTCAAGCTCTCAGGAGTAGGAGTGGTGC
Source organism: Rattus rattus (assembly GCF_011064425.1). Taxonomy (NCBI): domain Eukaryota; kingdom Metazoa; phylum Chordata; class Mammalia; order Rodentia; family Muridae; genus Rattus; species Rattus rattus. The sequence goes on along the minus strand of NC_046171.1, from coordinate 7,723,268 downwards.
TGATACTCAGAAAGTGCATACTAGCGGGCAAGCACCGTCCACACTTTCCACACTGACCTGCTGCATCTAAACAGCCCTTTGAGAGAGAGTCTTATCCTCAGTTCAGACAAGGACTGAGATTCCCAGACTTTAGGCTGGCACTGCAAATAAATGGAACCCAGATTCAAACGCACAAAGGCCACGTCTATTACCGCTCTAAGACTGAACTACTAGAAGATGAATGGCCCCTACTAGCTGCTGTGGGGCCCTTGGTAGGAGGTGTCCAGGAAAGAACACAATAAAGATGGGGCATGAGCGAAGGCTCCCTCCTCACCGGTTCTGGTTCTCCGGGCTCCTTGTCTCCCCACGACTCTCTCTGACCATGCGGGCTACCTCAGGGAAGCCTGCTTCTTCTGCCAGCTGAGCCGCGTCTCTGCCTCCCAGTTCACAGACTCCTACCCAGGCAGCCCCTCGGCCCAGGAGATAGCGCACAGCAGCGCCCTGGCCAGCTCGAGCAGCACACATCAAGGGAGTCCACCAGAAGGCATCACGAGCGTTGATATTCCCTCCAGCTCCCCCTGCCTCTTGGGGTTCCAGCAGCCTCCGGAGTTCTGTCAGATCCCCATTCTGGGCTGCCATCAGGATCCACTGGGTCATCTTGTCTTCATCCTCAAGTGTTCTTCCTTGTCTCGGGACCCCTGCTGCTACAGGCTCCCTCGTGGTGGTTCTTCTTCTCTTCCTCTTTCTCTCCCTGGTCGGTTCGGCTCTCCGGGGCTTAGGGGAACCACTCTCATCTGCAATTAGAGCCTCATAGAAAGCCCGGGCTGCGGCCCCATCCAGGACGGGCTCTGGTTTCTCAGGCTGTGCTTGCTGTTGACCATCTTTCCAGAGGTCACTGGAGTCGGTGGCTGGAGTGAATGTGATGAGGGATGGCTTGGACATGGCTGTGGGAAAAGTGAGAAAATGAAGACCAGGCAAGGCAGGAGGATGTGCCAAGCAAGCCAACCTTTCAGGTAGCTCTTGTGAAGACCAGCACCACCTCCAGGGGCCCGTTGGGATAAGAAAGCAGCCTACAACTAAAATGGACCTTCCATCCCCACACTGACTTCATACCTGGGATTCTGTAGAGCCCAGGGCTCATGGATAAAATGTAACCCAGGAATAACTGATCCTGCCACAATGTTAATATAATTTCAGGAGGGCATGGTAGGTACCTATGTCTCTGGGTAGAATGCTCGCCCCGAATTTGAGAATTCTAGGTTCTATCTCTAACACAGAAAAGAAAAAGGATAACAGGAAAAATATTCCACAAGACAGCTGTCTAGGGGTCCTGCGTTCAACTCCCATCTTCCTACAAAAATGCCAGGCTCGGGGTTGGGGATTTAAAGTGGTATTTTTACCCTAGGTCCTCTGGGTTCGGTCCCCAGCCTCAAAAAAAAAAAACCAAAAAAAAAAAAAATGGGGTTGATTTGGCTCAGTGGCAGAGCGCTTTGAAAATAGGTCAGTTCCCCAGCCCCGGAAAAAAAATGCCCTCTTTGAAATCATTTTTCCTGTCCTCTAACACATACCGTTTGAAAATATCAGTTCGGCCTTTTAAATCTTGCTCGATCTTATCTAGGGGGGGTCTCCTTTTCCCAGATAAAAAACAGGGGTGACATTATTCCGGAAGCTTTCGGGGAAAGACGCTGCACTGTCATTTCCGTACGGCAAAATGGCGCTCTCGTAATCTCTAAGCGTTGATACAATCAGAGCTACAGGGAGCCATGACGCATGCGCATCAGCAACAACAACAAAACACCCACAAGGTTCAGTTTCCCGCGCTGGAACCTTTCCAAGCATCCGTGTAAAGCATCGCGTGCCCAGTAGCGCGAGGACCCAAGGGGGAACCTGTCGGTTGGGGTCCTGCTTTTACATAACGCCCCCACAATGCTCTTCGCCACCCTCGCCCTGGTCCCTCCCGCACCAAGCTCCTTTCCTGGAGCTGGGAGGCCACCCTCTGCGTTCAGAAAGACTCTGAGGACACAGAGGGGGAGACCTGTGGAATGCCGAGGAGCTGTGAGATGAAGTAACATCACGGCACCCCTCACCACTACTCTGAGCAGGGTTTGAAGAACAGTTAGGGTCCGCAGCAGGACGCTCCATCAAGCTCTGAGGAAATGGAGAAGTACAAAGGGACGAGCGGCAGAATGGCTGGCCCCACCTCAGGTTAGCGCGCAGGGCGGTCTAGATTCTCACGCCGTGTGCACAGCTCAGCGCGTCCTAAGCACACCCGACCTAAGTCCCTCACCACACCTCTGCGCATGCCGGAGCCCGAGCGCGCTCTGTCGCGGGCCTGGCAGGAGAGCCAGGGTCCAGTGGGTTGGCCTGGCACGGGGAGGAGGGAGAAAAACCAAAGCGCAACGCCGAGAGAGCACCGTAGGGATGACAATCACCCCGGGCGCTAGCCCCGTAGTCTAGCCTGCCTCCTAAGACTATATTTCCCAGGCTTCCTGGTCGAGAAGACTCCGTGCTAGGCTTCCGCTTCCGGTGGCGCTCCGTTCGCCCCGCCCCCGGGCGGCTTCCTCTAGGGCCTCGCGGCCCTAGAGTCATGCGCGGGTCCTCCTGGGATTGGTAGTTTGCCTTCCCTTCATTTCGTCAGTTTCTCTCTCCTGACCGGACTACATCTCCCGGCGTCCACGGAGGTAGGGGGGCGGTCCTTGGCGCCTGCGCGTTGCTCTCTTCTCCCCCCCAACCCCTAAACCCTCACCAGTTTCCAGTCCCCCCCTCCCCACTTCGTCTGCCGCGGCCGGGTCGGCTTTCTGCGCTGTAGCGGTCTCTGCCGTTCCTTGGAAGCACAGCTCCCCTTCCCCGCCCCAGTCCCAGTCCCCGTCCGGCCGGTGAGTGTGGGGTTGTCTCCGCGCCGAGTCGCCCGTCCCTGGGCGCGGCACTCGGGTCGGTGCTCCTCGATGTGGGGGCGACGAAGGAAGTGACCGGGTCGGTAGCCGAAGGAGGTCGGGGGGCCTGGGGAGAGGAGGCGGCTTGTGGGGACGCTCGTGAGTCCCACGGAAGTGTGGTGCCCTCGCCAACCCTGCGAGGGCAGGAGAGGCCGGTTCTGTTGGGTAAAATGAACTTCGGGAGCCTTGGGACAGGCGCCAGGAATATGCAGGCACCTGCGGTGGTGGGGAGCCCGAGCCGAGGGCCCTGTCGCGGCTGACATGGAGGGGAGAGGGGCCTGGCCGTGAGGAGCGCCAGGGACGGGGGTAACACTAACCGATCAGGACCTGTCATTTTCTGGAAAGTAGCGGAACTCGTTCTCAGCACACTGTAAGGGGGGCCGAGCTAAAGGAGAGGAGCTTGGAGATGCTTCAGAGGCCGGGATCCTTTAAGCCCGGCTGGACTCGGATTCATCCGTCGTTGTGGAGAACGTGTGGGAGGAGGGAAGAGACCAGAAACAGCTTGGTCTCCACTTACTTAGGCTCTTCTTTCTCAGCGGACATAAAGATGAGTAGCTCTGAGGAGGTGTCCTGGATTTCCTGGTTCTGTGGGCTCCGTGGTAATGAATTCTTCTGTGAGGTGAGTTTAGGTCGGCCAACTCCACATGCCCTCGATGTTTGATTTTACGTCGTTTGAGAGCAGATTTCGATCGAGCTCACTATGCAGACTAGACTGGCCTTGAACTCCTGGCAATCCTACCGCCGCCTCCTGAGTGCTAGTATTGTGAGGGTTTGTCAATATGCATGGCTAACAGAGGTGTCTCTGGTGACCATTAGGGCAGTTAAAACCTCTCATGTCAAAGTTGTGTAACGTGCAAAGCACGGTGTGCTAAGGTAGAAAATTATAAATACCTTTCAGAAACTAAACTACTTGACCTTCATGATTCTGAGGTCTTCAGCTCAGGAGTCTGCTGTCCCCAAGAAGAGGGCAAATGCAATTTGTAAAATGAGGGACAGAAGCTGAATAATGTCTTTGTGTGCTGGATCTGGTTTGCCTTAAAGAAAAGAGCTGCAGTTTTTATGAGACTTGAGTACTTCTGCAGAACTGGGACTAGGAAACAAGAGAGGTGGCTTGGCTGAGGAAAGACTATCTCCTGGGCCCAGGTGGGAAGATGACGGGCCTTTCTATACTGGTTTGAACCCCTTGACTCCCCTGTAGGTGGATGAAGACTACATCCAGGACAAATTTAATCTTACTGGACTCAATGAGCAGGTGCCTCACTATCGACAAGCCCTAGACATGATCTTGGACCTGGAACCTGGTAACTAACGTGTCCTGGGTTGTTGCTGACTGTGGGGTTGGTGATAAAGTGCACTTGTGGGTGCTTTGTTTCCGTTCTCTTCTGCTCTCTGCTTGCTTGCTTCTTGAATTTGTTGATGTTGGGGGTTTTTTGTTTGTTTGTTTGTTTGTTTTTTGTTTTTTTGTTTTTTTTCGGGGAGAGGGGTAGTGGAGACAGGATTTTCCTGGGTAGCCTTGTCGGTCCTAGAACTCAGTCTGTAGACCAGGCTGTCCTCGAACTCACAGAGATCTGTCTGCCTCTGCCTCCTGAGTGCTGGAATCACAGACTGGCTTGCTTCTTGAATTTCTAAATTTCCTTTTGATTCTCGCTTGCTCCTGTGTTTCCTCCCCCACCTCTAGCCCCTCTATTCATAACCCAAACTGGACTTTACCACGTGCTGTCCTGCCCTAGCTTTCCATGCTGGAGAGAGGTACACAGCAGTGCTTAACTTCTCCATTGTTTTGATTTCCTTGCCTGGTCTTGATGCTCTCTGAAAGCAGCTCGGCTGTTTTGTAATGGTGATTTCCTCTTGGGCCTGGTGTGCTGCCTCTTACCCTCTGCTGCCCTCGAGGGCCAACTCTGTGGTTGTGTGTTTACATTTACTTACTGTGGAAGGAGAGAGGGACTTAGGCAGAGACTAAGGCATACAGAGAGGCTGCGCTGAGGGTCTTGACCTTGTAGAGGAGTCAGGAGCCCAGGTTTCTGGGTCAGATGCATGGATGGTGGGTAGGGCGAGCTTAGGAACAGGTACTGCAGGTAAGGTAGGGTTACTTAGGGAAGCTAAACAAGTGGCCGCCCCACGTTTCAGATGAAGAGCTGGAAGACAACCCCAACCAGAGTGACTTGATCGAGCAGGCGGCCGAGATGCTCTATGGGTTGATCCACGCCCGCTACATCCTCACCAACCGGGGCATTGCACAAATGGTGAGGCTCTGCTCCTGCTACTTCTGCAGGAGGGGAAGGGTGCATGAGTCAGAGGCCGGGGAAGAGGAGAGAGGGAGATGCCCAGGGCAGGGCCACTGAGGGTCCCATTGAAGGTGGTGTTTTCAGGAAGGGAGATGAAACCAGAAAAAGGAGTTTGCAGGGGACACATGGCAAACAGCCCTGTGCTCTGCAGCCGGCCCCACGAAGGAAAAGCACCTGAGGGGTTGGAGGGCCTGTCTCCACAGAAGGGGCTTCTAGTCAGACTCGGGAGGTGGGGAACCGGGAGTGCGTTGAGATTGCCTACACACTCACCGACCACTCCCTTCTGTTTTATACATGTCAGTTGGAAAAGTACCAGCAAGGAGACTTTGGCTACTGTCCTCGAGTATACTGTGAGAACCAGCCGATGCTTCCCATCGGTGAGTGTTTATGGGAGGAGGGCACTCTCTGGCCGTCCTGCAAGAAGCTGGCTTGGTGTACACAGTGCCTGAGTCCTGTGGGAGGCTGGGGAGAGTTGGGGACTCCTGGTCTGCAGTCTGGCTTTCTATCTCCCAGGCCTTTCGGACATCCCAGGAGAGGCCATGGTGAAGCTCTACTGCCCCAAGTGCATGGACGTGTACACACCCAAGTCCTCTAGGCACCACCACACGGATGGCGCATACTTCGGCACTGGTTTCCCTCACATGCTCTTCATGGTGCATCCCGAGTACCGGCCCAAGCGGCCGGCCAACCAGTTTGTGCCCAGGTGGGAGCAGAGACGGTCACAGAGGCTCAGAGCCACCCGAGGACTGGAGAGAGTTGAGAACAAGCACGGCTTTTCTTTAGGCCTGCCCATTCCAAAGTCAGGGTTCTTCCTGCTAGCGATGGGGAAGTCACGTGATTGCTCGGGTGTCCCTTACCTGTGAAGCAGTGATGCTAGCTTTACCTCCCTAGCAGCGTTCTTAGGTGTGTGGCACTTGATGTCTAAACCGTGGCTGTGGCTGTTGCCGTCCTGGGTGTTCAGCCTTTCCCCCCACGTCCTCGGGCGTCGTGGTAGCATGGCTTATCATCCTGGACCTTATTTTTACTGTATGCGGGAAGGAAGGGTTCCATCCTGTACAGGTACTGATCTTGTAGCGTCTTAAATGTGAGACTTCAAGTGTGGGTTGTGGGTTTAACCCAGCGTAACTGCTGCGCTCTCTCCCTCAGCTGTACTTTTACTATGGCTCTTTGGTTGGTTGGTTTGGCACAGGTGTCAGGGGCGCAGGGGGTGTCTGACAGGGTCTTTGTTGGCTAAGATGACCTCGAGCTGTAAATGAGACAGGCCAGTACCTGGCCTGGAATTTTAATTTTAGTGGATGTTTAGGGCACATTGTTTAAGCTGGGTATGGTTGCACACTGGGAGGCAGCGGCAGGCAGATCTCTGGGTTCGAGGCCAAGGCTCTGTTAGACATGGGACCCCTGTCTTGAAAAACAAGCTCCTCCCCAATGAGAGAAAGAGGCATAGTTCATGTATTCATGTGCGAGGAAATTGTCCTGTTGAGAAGGTATGAGGAGGAGGCTGGAGTAGAGGTGGGTGACCACCGCTGGCAGGGCCAGCAGAGAGCTTACCGTGCTCCCTCTCTGACCTCCCCCACCAGGCTCTACGGTTTCAAGATCCATCCAATGGCCTACCAGCTGCAGCTCCAAGCCGCCAGCAACTTCAAGAGCCCAGTCAAGACGATTCGCTGAGTGCCCTCCCACCTCCTCTGCCTGTGACACCACCGTCCCTCCGCTGCCACCCTTTCAGGAAGTCTATGGTTTTTAGTTTAAATTAAAGGAATTGTTACTGTGGTGGGAATATGAAATAAAGGAAGAAAAGGCTATGAGCTTGTCTCCTGCTGCGTGCTGCTAGGGAAGGGCTGAGGAACGGAAGGGGTGGTTGCTGGACTCCAGGGACCGCAAGGTCTAGTCTGTCCTCCCTAGGTTGGAAGCAGCCCAGGTTGGTGCCTCATGGATCTGGAGGTATTTATAGTGTATCAGAGCAGTGTTCTAGGTTGGGTCGGGTTAAGTACCAGACTGAGAAGAAAAGGTTTCCAAGGCTGGAGAAGACCTGCTCCCTTTGGGCTCTGGCTGTGTCTGCTGTAGGGGCTTCATGGGAAGTTCCCTCAGCGGTGCTGCTAAAGGGGCTCTAACCCTACAGCAAATAGAGCTGTAGAGGAGGCAAAGAGCCCCAGTGCTCAGTGGTGTCTGTGTGCCCCCTGCTGGGAGAGCCGAGGCACAGAGACACATCTGGAAAGGTTGGGGAGGCTTGTCTCTGGCCAACCTCTCCCCGAATAATGGGGACCAACCCTGCTGTGTAGGTGGACAGCAGGCAGTGCCAGAGACAGACTAAGCCGTGGTCCCTGAGGTGGGGGTACGGGCCTTTCAAGGCAGTGTCTGGGATGAAGACACCTGATAAAGCCAGCTGGTACTCGGCTGTGGCCCACATGGGAAACCAGACAGTGTGGGTGAGGACGGGCCATTCTTCCTGCCAATAGATAACTTCCTCCTCTGGTCAGGACCCTGCCTCAGACAGGCGTGCACCTCTGCACCCACAGCAGTTTCTGCTCAGACTGCCTGTCTAACCCATTCTGCCTCCGAAGATCAAGGAGTGTGATCCCAGGAAGGTGGGGCTGTGGGCTACTCCACGGGAGTTGCTCCTCTCCCCTGAAATTCCATAATGAGGGCCTGTGTGCTTGTCCATGTGCTGACCATGGTGGGCTTTGCCATGGGGAAGGGTAAGTAAGGCCAGGGTCTGGAAAGAGTGGGGAGAGCTGGTCCTGGGTGTGCTTGAAAGACCTCCTGGTTCCGTCTCCTTTGTTCTCTGTGCGCCAAGCTCCGGTCGCCAGCGTCCGTACCTGCCACCTGTGCTTCTTAGAAGACCCTTCGATAGGCTGCATTTCTGGGTCAGAAAAGTGCACCATCAGCTCTTCCTCGCCATGCATGGTGATCACCATCTATCAGAGTGAGCCAAGCCCCAGGAAAGGGCTGACGGTAGAGCAGTGTGGCTTGGTCTCCTCAACATGAGGGTGGTTTGGGCCACACAAGGACGAGAGTTATCTTTGAAGGGTGGAGGGAGGGTGTGCAGACAAGTGAGCTGGTTATTTTTTTCTTTTCCCCCTCCACGAAATAAAACGAGGTCTGCGTGAGTGCAGGAAGAGTTAGGTTCGGGGGCCGTGGGAAGCTGTTAACCAGGATTATAACTGTCCCCTCTCCTCTAGATGTTAAGGTTCGCTTCCACGTACGGGGCTGTGGACAGCACCACTCCTTCCGGTGTCAAGAAAATCACGTCATCTACTACTCAGACTACTGGTATAGGGTTAATTGCTGCCAGTATGATTACTGCAACTCCTGGTCCAGTGCCCAGCACCAGAGCACTCTGCCTGGGCCCCCAGGAAGCCATCTGGGTGTGCCCCTCTCTGAGTCTCAGATAAAACAGTTCTACCAGGCCCTGAACCTCCCTCTGCTTCAGCCTGACCTCCACGCTCATAAGGTGTCTGAGGGCCCGGACTCTCTCATTCTGCCCCCGGGGCTGGGCTTGTCCATTGCCGACCTGCGCAAAATATACTTGTTCCTCAACAGTTCAGGACTTCTGGTTCTTCCCCAGGCTAGACCCTGACATGTCCCGTCCCCCTTCCCAGATTCTGCTCTGGCCAGGAGCCTCGTCCTTTGAGCTGCCCAGATCTGCAGTCTGTGAGCACTCAAATCCTGATACCTGTAATCTCTTAGGCTTCCTTCTGCTCTCCATGGCCATCTTCTGTGGTGGCCCCCGGTCTGGCTGCTGGTTTGTCTCCCTCCTATTCAAGAATTTAAAGATGGCTTCTGCCCAGGCTGACCTGACAGTGTTCCCGTTATGAGTGTCCCAGTCTTCAGGTATCCTCAGTCTGGTCATATGCCACACCTAAGACTCAGTGCCAGGCTTCAGCAGGAAGGTCAAAGGGTGCCTGGACATCTGACGCGGCGACCCCATTTCACCTCACTGCCTGCCTGCCTGGTGAGGGGTTGCGGCGGCTCCCATGTTTCCTCTATAATAAACCAGAACTTGGCAAAAATCTGTCATAATGTTCGGTGGTGTGTGTGTGTGCGTGTGCGTGTGTTTCAGTTGTGGGCAGGTGTAACCAGGTCAAAGAGTTAAGTGTGGGATTCAGACAGGATATCCAAACCCTACCCACTCTATTTGGTCTTTAAGGCTTCCTTTCAAATTACCCTAAAAGCCACATCCTTCCCCTCCCTCTGCTTAGCTAAAGACCAAAGCATGAAGGCAGTTGCCCCACTTCAACCGTAACCTTCAAAACCTGGAACGTTGGACTGGAGAGATGGCTCAGTGATTAAGAGCATTGACTGCTCTTCCAGAGGTCCTGAGTTCAAATCCCAGCAACCACAAGATGGCTCACAACCATCTGTAATGGGATCCGATGACCTCTTCTGAACTCAGGTACAGTATATATATATATATGTGTGTGTGTGTGTGTGTGTGTATTATATATATACACATATATATACATACACACACACATATATTATACACATATATACATATATACATACATATAAATATACATACACACACATATATATATATATATATATATATATCTTTAAAAAACAAAGCCTGGATCGTTAAGCCCACGCGCGGTGCCAAGTTTTCACCTGAGAAGAAGCTCAAGTCCGTGTCCGGGTATAATGAGCGAGCGAGTTCATTTCAAGGGTCCTGGCACCTTCTTTTTTTTTTTTTTTGGTTCTTTTTTTCGGAGCTGGGGACCGAACCCAGGGCCTTGCGCTTCCTAGGCAAGCGCTCTACCACTGAGCCAAATCCCCAACCCCTCCTGGCACCTTCTTAATCAAGCAGAGGCGGTGCACGCCTTTGATCCCCGGGCTTGGGAAGCAAGGCAGGTGGATCTCCTGAGTTTGATTCCAGCCTGGTCTACATAGTGAATTCCAGCCAAAGCCACACATTTGTCTCAAATAATAAATGGGAAATTTTCAAGCACAGAGAAAGCACTCGTGGGTGATTTGCATAACTCTCTTATTATTCAATGGAGGACACGTAGGTCATCCAGGTGTTACCAGCACTTCCAGGTGAGTGCAGTCAAGCTCACCCCCTCACAGACCAGTGCTAGATCCTGCCCTGCAGGAAGAGGGTCACTCCCCTCCGCTCTGCTGCCTGGATACATCAGTCCTGTAGTTTGAAGTGGTCACCTGTGCTGGAGGTGGAAAACCTCATGATCCAGGTCATGCATGTGCAGGTATGTGTGCCTAGGGACACAAACATAGAGCTTTTGGGTTTGTTTTGGCCTTTTGCGATTCGGTCTTAGGCTAGTCCAGGCTGGCCTTGATCTCAAGGCCATCCTGCCTCAGCCTTCTTAATACTGAGATTGGCCGCATGAGCTAGCATATGTAGCAGCCTGTTTCCTAAACCTTCCCAGCAAAGCAAAAGCTTGTCACAAACACACTAGAGGAAGCTATTCAGTCAGCAGAGGCCTTTGCCGGCAGCCAGTGCTGCTCTCGTGCCCTTGCTGAGCACGCCTGCGTGGGCAGACGCTACTCCCAGCAGCTCGTGATGCTACCACGCTGTGATGTTAACACTTGGGAAACGGAGGAGGGAGAACCTGGAGTGGGAGGTCAGTGAGGGGTATACAGTAAACCCACACTCTCCAGATTTACCCTGGTCAGATTTATGTAGTCGCACCAAGAGACGGGTTTAGGAAGGGACACTAAACCCGGGAGTCGGAGAGAAGGTTCCTTGGTTTTCTTGAGCCTCGTGTCCTCAGGCACCCTTCCTCCCTGGACCTATCTACCTTATCGCTCATACTCTACATCCTGCCAATATAGCCTCTGGACCTCTCTCCCCCACGCAGCTCTGGTCTAACAGTGTCTCTCAGGATACCTAACCAGCCCAGCCTTCACCAAATAAGGCCTTCCAGTCCCTCTTCAATTGTATACGTCCAGGGCTGGGTCAGTAGAGGAGCCCCATGATTGGGTAGCTTCACCTCCATCAGAGGAGACAAAAAAAAAAAAACAAAAAACCACTTTGCATACTGTTTTATTTTGGGGGAACGCCTGGGTACTTTGGACAAAAGAGGGGGCTGGACAAAATGGAGGTAGGAGAGCATTGTGGGTAGGGACAGAGAGGGGAGGCCAGCGTGGGGCCGATGATACGAGAGTCAGGGCTACTGTGAGGGTTTTGGAGTCGTCCCCGGACGGGCTCAGATGGAAATCCGGAGGGCGGCTGGACGGACGCGGCTGGTTCCTGCTGTCCTAGTGCATAGTGTTCTTTCTGTTCTTCGGGTTGTTGCAGAAGTCCAGGAAGCAGCACTGATAGAATATCCAAAAGCCGAACACAGGGGAAGCCCGAGTATAGGAGCAATCCACCATCTGCTCCTTGTTACGGCAGTCGCTCATCATGACATTAAAACCGCTGCCTAGGGAGGGGCCACAGACACAGAGCCCCCAAACGCACCCTCAGTCCACACAGATATCATCACCAACCCCGGCACCCTTCCCTGAACCGACAAAGCCACAGAGAATTGGATGGGAATGGGATGGCCGGCGAGCCTTGGGCACGGAAGCTTTGCGTGGGGAGATAGAAGGATCTGAAGTTGTGACCGTGTGGGGAGAGACGGACCCTCATGGACCATGAGGAGAAAGACATGGAGCTGTACTCAAGGCGGGCTGCAGACAGGGTGTGGTTTTCTACAGCAGAACAGGGTAGAACGCAGGCACAAGTCCGGAGCTTGAGTCCTAGCTGCACCGGCGAAAGAGATTGCAGAAGACCTAGGGAGCGTGGGTTACGGAGAGCCTATCTCAAAATACCTAATAAAGGGTAAACAAGTCAGGCCTGTGGGCTCACACACCTGAAACCCTAACACTGAGAGTTCGAGGTAAGAGAATCAAGTTTGAGGCCAGCCTGGGCTGCATAGTGAAATATTTTTTAAAAAATGCTTAGAGTACAGTGGCAAAGCAGTAGCCCCGCTTGCTCTGGCCGGGATTCCACCCAGTGCAGAAGACAGAGACTGTGTATTGAAAGGTGGCCAATGGGGGTTGGGGATTTAGCTCAGGGTAGAGCACTTGCCTAGCAAGCGCAAGGCCATGGGTTCGGTCCCCAGCTCCGGAAAAAAAAAAAAAAAAGGTGGCCAATGAAGGCAGCCGTTAATCAAGAGCACCATCCCCTGCCCGGTTCTTGGGTGCATTCCTGAGATCATGACTCTTGGGAAGAGGAAGCAAGAGGATCAGGAATTTAAGGTTAGCCTGGGCTATATGGTGTAATTGTGGGCCTAAAAGAAAAGGAAAAGGGGATCGTTTCTGCAACCACCACCAGTGAGACTCGGGCAAGGCTCTGGCTCTCTCTGCACTCCACCCCCCAACCCACCCCCGTTAAATGGAGGCAGTGATGCCCACTTCAGAGGATGCACCAGCTCCGATGTGGCCTCCACGTGGTCCACACTGAGTATCTATTAATTTAGTAAGGTGACGGGTTGGGTAAGAAGAGGGACGAGGAGGTGCCGTCCATCAGTCCTCCAAGCAGGAATGATGGAGACCTCTGAATGCAGGCCTACAGATGAGTTGATGAGAATTTTTTTTTTTTGGGGGGGTGAACCATTCTGGGCTGGGAAGAAGTCTGAGGCTGCTAGTGAAAGCCAGGGAAGCAGACAGGGGTCCCCTATAATGCCATAACAAAGGATGGATCCTTGCTGGATGAGCCCTTAAGTGTCAGCAAGGCCAGGAGCAGAAGAGTATGTTCCAGCAGAGGACGCTGACCACTCAGGGCAGGCCAGGGCCCTTCAAGGCTGGACAGTGCAGGAAAGTGGGAGGCAGTCGGCTATGAGCTGAGGAGGAAAGACTGCTGTGGATCTGACAGAAAGTTCTGGAATGCCCAAGGGCAGTGGGAACAAGACTTGGTGTGTAGCACAGGACACTGGCAAGAGGCCTGGCAGGAAGATGGCCCAAGGCGGGAGGAGGGAGTCCGCTTACTGTTCTTTATGTGCAGGGTGACGCAGCTGCTGCCCAGAGGTGTGAGGCAGGTGTCAGACCCCAGAAGGCAGCCCAACTCTTCTGTCTCTAGGAGACATCGGTAGCAATGCAGGTACTGGTTTAGTGGAGGTGACTGGGAGGGGATGTCAAGAAGATTATCGCCTAGAAGGGAAGACCAGTCCCATGCTTCATTCCAAGCGAGCTGTTCCTGCTCCGCAGCCATAAAACCTCTGCCTCTCTAAAGCCATCCGCCATAACCGAGCTCATTACAACTCACTGCTCTGAGCTCCCCTTTAAGCCCACACTCAAGGGCAGGGTTGGGCAGGTCTCCGAGTTCAAGACTAGCCTGGTTTACACAGTAGCAGGCCACAGCCAGAGCTACATAGAGTGAGATCGATCTCAAAAAAGTTATCAGAACAACAACAAAAAAACAGACCTCCATTCTGTCATACCCCCAAAGAAATGTATCCATTTGGCATATATTTGGATATATAACGTGTATCCAGCATTCCAAAAGCCTAATTTATGTTTACAGGAGAAGCTGAGGGTGTCCATCCAGCCCTGTCAGAATAGTCTTTCCTCTATGACTTAATTGTTTGGTATCTCATCCAATCCAAGTGCTAGGATTGAAATCATGTGTTAGGATTGAAGAAATGTAGTGTCTCTCTCTGTCTGTCTGTTTCTCTCTCTCTCTCTCTCTCTCTCTCTCTCTCTCTCTCTCTCTCTCTGTCCGTCTTTGTAGGAATGATCTCTCTGCATGTATACCTACAGGCCAGAAGAGAGAGAAGATCCCTTTATAGATGGTTGGAAGCTGCATGTAGTTGGTGGGATTTGAACTCTGGACCTCTGGGACAGCAGCCAGTGTTCTTAGCCACTGAGCCATCTCTCCAGCCCTCTGCATTCTCTTTTAAGCATCACAAACACACACACTCTAGATCTCAGTATCATAGCCTTGCCCGGTTTTCTACCTTCTTGCCTGAATACTAGGACTGCCACCAATGAGAGGCTTTCTTTTCTTCTTTTTCTTTTTTTTAATTCAGTTTTTCAAGAGTTTCTTCATGTAGCCCTGGCTGTCCTGGAACTCGCGCTATAGACCAGGATGGCGTTGAACTTGAGAGATCCTCCTGCCTTTACCTCCAGGACACTGGGGCTAAAGGCGTTGCCCCACCACTGCCTAGTTGGAACATGCTTTTTTTACTATGTGATCTTCAGAGGTGAGAAGACAGAGTCTGTGTCCTGTAGACAGGAGACCCCCATAGCCCCGACTACCTGCCTTACTCTGTAGTCCGGTCCCTGGACAGGCTCATGTTGAACATTAGCTATCAAAGGCCCTGTTTGGTCACCAGCTGAGCTGCCTGCGTCTGAAGCCCCCTCTTCCCTGGCGCCTGGTCCACTCCACATGCTAAGAGCCCAGGACTAGCAGATGGCTTAGTGTACCGCAAACGCTTGGCCACCAGCTGAGGTTAGCACGCTGTCACTCTGCCTTGTGGATTCTGGCTGATGACAGTCTGGCACAACCCCAGTCCTCCCTATTCTGTGTTGCCCTTGGAAATGGAGAAAGTCCCTTCGGTATCTCCAGAACACTGTTGTTGGTACAGCAATGAGGCTGACCCAAGAGAGCTCTCCTTTGGGGTGACCATCAGTCATCGCAGTCCCTGGAGATTCCCACATGGCCCATGGTATGGTGCCTGCCGCAGTTTAATCTGTACGTTATGGACAGAAGTATCGGACCTGTGAGGAAACCAGAGTTTCTCCACCTACCTGGCCTGGTAACCCTTCTGACCCTTTGGAGCAGTGCTTTTCAATCTGTGTGACACGACCCCTCTGGAGGCCAGATGACCCTTTCCCAAGGGTCACATATCCTATATTTACATTAATTCATAACAGTAACAAAATTATAGTCATGAAGTAGCAAAAAAAAATAATAATGTCATGGTTGGGGTCACCACACCATGAGGAACTGTATTAAAGGGGCGAAGCATCATGAAGGTGGAGAACCGCTGCCCTGGAGCCACTTACCCAGAACCACATTCATCGTGACCAGCACTGCTAAGAGAACAGCACATAAGGCTTGGGTGACACCATGGGGTCCCAGGGGCTTCAGGGACCAGCTGGCTGCAAGGCCTGACATGAAAGGCATGACTTCTCTCCAGCCTCCAGCCTGGGCTTATATTGGTTGGAGAGAGGCCGGCCAAAAGGAGGGAGAGGGGCAACCGTCTGAGGTGGAGAACGGCACCACAACAGGCAGTTCAGAGTGTCCTCAACCCACAGTGTCTCCGGCCTAATATCCTGGCTGGAGGCAGGAACTCGGAGGACTCGTCCCGTTCGTTTCCTTTCCTGATGCTCTGGTAGGAATGCCCTGTCAAAAGCAGCCGAGGGGAGAAGCACTTACTGTTTTTATTTATTGTTTTGATGTTGTCGTTGTCATCGTCACTTTTTGTTTCTGCTTGAGACGGGATCTCTCTGTGTAGCCCTGGCTGTGCTGGAACTCGCTCCAGAGACCAGACTGGCCTGGAACTCAGAAATCCACCTGCCCCTGTCTCCTGAGTGCTGGGATTAAAGGTGTGCGCCACCATGCTCGGCAAAGGGGGCTATCTCAGTTTATTCCAGGTCACAGTTAATCAGGGCAGAGAAGTCACAGCAACAGAAACTTCAGAGAACTGTCCGTCCTGCAACACAGCTGAGAACAGTGAGCGTATGTATGCTGGTGCCCTTTCTCTCTCTCTAACGCCCCCCACCCCCTCCAGGTTTATATGTGTGTCTGTCTGTCTGTATGGTATGCGGGTGACCATGAAGGCTGAAAGAGGATATCACATCTGCTGGAGCCTGAGTTCCCACCTGAGCAGTAAGTACTGTTCACCTCTGAGCCATGTCTCTAGATGTTTCCATTCTTATACAGTTCCAAATCCCCTTCCCAGGGACTCGAATAGCCCAAGCGGCAGGATCTCCCTACATCAATTAATGTAATCAAGATAATTACCCACTGAGACTCCGTTCTGATTCTAGATTGTGTCAATCGGACAATTAAGCCAGCATGATGCTCATTCCACACTATTGGCTCCGACGCATTAGGTGTTGGAGACCCCACTCTTCCAATGAAAGACTAATGGGGGAGACAAGGACAGAGTATGACCGTGACACCTGAGAAACGGTGGGGAGGGCACTATGTGGTGGGGACACCAGGGCCAGGGGGATTTCAGCAGAGCGGCAATGTGGCCAGATGTTTCGTAAACTTCTGCCTTTGTTGCACATTGGAGAATTAGGGGTTAAGAGCAGAAGCCAGCCTGTGCCTGCTGGCACTGGCCTGTCACTCCAGCTACTCAGTTGCTCAGAAGGATTGGCAGGTTTAAGACTTGACTGAGTTCAGAAAAAGCCTGGATAAATTTCGTGTAAACTTGTCTCAAAATAAAAAGTAAAGTAAGCTGGGCGTGCTGGGGCACACCTTTAATTCTGACATCACCATGAATCTGAGGCTAGCCTGGTCTACATGGGGAGTTCCAGTCTAGCCAGGACTACATGGTGTGAGACACTGTGTAAACTGACAGACTGACAGATTGACAGATGGACAGATAGAGACAGATGGACAGATAGATGAGAGAGACAGACGGACAGATGGACGTAAAGGATGGACAGGGGAGGGAAGAATATTAGTTTTGTTGCTTGTGTAGCATCCCTCACTGACTATGTTAGATCCCTAGCACAGGGTAGAAACCAGACCAGAGCGCAATTCCAAAGTTAGTCATAAGATGGCGACATAGGATTTTTGGAAGCGAGGAATGATGCTCTCGTCTTATATGGGTAGAGGTAAACTCTGTGTGTGTGTGTGTGTGTGTGTGTGTGTGTAATTGTTGACAAGTTCTGTCTCTGTATCCCTGTCTGGCCTGAGTAGACCAGACTGCCCAGGAACTAACCCTCCTACCTCAGTCTCCCTACTCTGGGATAACCTGGAACCACAACTCTGAGCTTTATTCAGGGTTAAAACTGACGGACAGGGGTTGGGGATTTAGCTCAGCGGTAGAGCGCTTGCCTAGCGAGCGCAAGGCCCCCAGCTCCGAAAAAAAAGAAAACAAACAAACAAACAAAAAAACACAAAAACTGACGGACAGGTTTGGCATCAGACAGAACCAGAACGTGGGATGAAAGAGGTGGGGGCGGGGGGGGTGGAGACTTGCACAAAGAAGTGACCAGGACCCCACAGCGCCTTTCTCTGCTGCGGGTCAGTGCACCTGGTCTCCACGCCCACAGACTCAGTGCTCCGAGGGCCCCGCTCCACGGCTGGCAGCGCATCCACTCTAAGGAGGATGCATGCTTGGCCCCCTGCAAACGCAACTGGGTTGTTGACTGGCAGACACGGCAGGGTTTGGAGCCAGCGCGCCAGTAGGCGCTCAGCAGTGGATGCCGCGTCCACAGAAGGTAGCGTGCTTGCCCGTGTCCTCCTCTCCAGTCCCGGGACTCAGGGCTGGACGGCTTGCTCTCCCTAGGTAGGTTGCTGACTTGAGATTTTTTTTTTTTTTTTTTTAAGCCACATTGTGCCATAGGAGACCCCTAATGCTTTAGTGCCTCCCCCAATGCTGTGAGAACTTTCCATGAATCATCACGCCTCAGGACTGAGGGGGACACCAACCGGGGAAGAAGCGAAGTCCTAAAAGATGGACGCAGGGGCGGAGGTTTGGGGATTTAGCTCAGTGGTAGAGCGCTTGCCTAGGAAGCACAAGGCCCTGGGTTCGGTCCCCAGCTCCGGAAAAAAAGAACCAAAAAAAAAAAAAAAAAAAAAAAAAAGATGGACGGGGTGGAGGGAGTAGGGTGGGGGGTGCTTTGGGAAGGGGAGTGGCTATGGGTTTATGTTTCCGAGAACCAGAATGAGACTTAAAATGTTGTTGGGGGACTGGGGTAGTATCTGGCACCCACTGACACAAATGTCTGTTAAGTGAATGAGCACATAGTGACAGAGATCGGGAGTCCTTCTCCCAACAGTGCACAGGACACACTCTGAAGCTGCAAAGGTTGAGTCCCTGTTGCAAAGGGAGAAAAGGAGTCACTATGGAGGTCAGGGCCATGAGACAAGCCAGGGATGTTTCAGGGGCCTTTTTTTTTTTTTTAAGATTGATTGATTGATTGATTGATTACATATGTGTACACTGTAGCTGTCCTCAGACACACCAGAAGAGGGCATCAGATCCCATTACAGATGGTTGTGAGCCACCATGGGGTTGCTGGGATTTGAACTAGGACCTCTGGAAGAGCAGTCAGTGCTCTTGACCGCTAAGCCATCTCTCCAGCCCCGACTGATCATTTCTGTGACGACAGCTTCCCTGTAGGTTTTTCCTAAAGAGGGCTCTGCAACAGTCATCACAGTGACAGTAGCAGATGACCACATCCATGCTGAGGGGCGCAACCTTGTGACAAGGGATACCAGAAGGTGAACAGCCAAGGGATGGAATAGGCAGGGTCTGAGGACAGAATGGGTGCCACCACAGATAAGGAGAGATACATACACAAGGGGCAGGCCATGGTGATAGCCAGCTTCTGTGAGGGAAGTCACTCAGAGAAACAGAACTTTTAGCTGAGTGTTAATGGCTATGTTCATGAGGAGGTAGGGATGGACCCTAGAGGGCCCTTCTTTCCTGGTCCCTTGCTTAGTTTTGACAGCTTTGGAGGGTACACTTTCTCTTCATGGGGCTTGAGTCAATCTTCAACCGATCCTGGGAACTGTGCAGGCCTAGACCCTGATCAGTGACAGTAAGGAGTGTTCTTGTCCAGGGTTTAGGGACCACGTCTTTTGCTTAGGTTTTGTTTTTCTTTTTTCTTTTTTTAAAGATTTATTTATTATATATGAGTACATTGTAGCTGTCTTCTGACACACCAGAAGAGGCATCAGATCCCATTACAGATGGTTGTGAGCCACCATGGGGTTGCTGGGATTTGAACTCAGGACCTCTGGAGGAGCAGTCAGTGCTCTTGACCGCTGAGCCATCTCTCCAGCTGCTTTCTTTTTTTTTTCTTTTTTTTTTTTTTTTTTTTTTTTTTTTGGAGCTGGGGACCGAACAGGGCCTTGAGCTTGCTAGGCAAGTGCTCTACCACTGAGCTAAATCCCGAACCCGCTTTTTTTTTTTTAAGTTAACCTTCCAGAGGGACCTCCCCTCCACTGGCCTAGCTTCCCCTTGCCCAGGGCCTAGCAGCTGGGTTGGGGACATGTCAGTTGACTTTGTCTCAGTTTGCTGAGGTTACACACATGGAGAGAGATCTGTAGTGACTGCAGCCCCGGTTAGGGGAGTCCCCAAGCCACTACTTCCTACTTCCACCTAAGATACCTACCAGCCCCTCCTGATCTGTACCCTTTGTTCTAGAAGGTGGCAGGGTGACAACTCCCTAATGGGTGTCTAGGAAGGGGGCGCTCTTGTGTGCCAAGGTAGGGGAGATAAGACTAGAGGGTCCCTGGGCTGAACAGACTTAGTTCCAGGAATTTAGCCTGGAATGGTAGGGTAAGGTTCATGAGCACATTCGATTTGGCTTCTTTTTTTCCTTTTCGGGCAGGGTCTCATTATGTAGCCCTGCCTAACCCGGAACTTGCTATTTGTACAACAGCCAGGCTTTGAACTCAGAACTGCCTCTGCCTAATGTATGCCACCATGCTCTGCCCAGAGTAGGTTCTTTTTTATTTTTTTAAAGGTTGATTGATTTATTATATATAAGTACACTGTAGCTGTCTTCAGACACACCAGAAGAGGGCATCAGATCTCATTACAGACGGTTGTGAGCCACCACGTGGTTGCTGAGATTTGAACTCAGGACCTCTGGGAGAGCAGTCGGTGCTCTTAACCTCTGAGTCATCTCTCCTGCCTGAGATGCTACACACCACTCTGACTGCCTCCTCAGTGGGGCAGAGAGGATGCCAATACCAGCTCTCCACCAGCTTTTGCCAAAGTCAGAACACTCAGAAACTGTGCTGTCTCCCCTCTTCTAACCACAAACCTCAGTCACGATCACCTGTCAATCTCGGCCCTCCTCCTCTTTAAGATCCCGCCTACTGTCGATGAGCTGCTGAGCTGACAGACACCCTGCTTCTGCCCCTTGGTTAGAGGGTCACACATGGGGGTCAGAGGCCACACAGAAACCAGAGGCTGTGGCCAGCACAAAGCACTGTCTTCGTTCAGAACAGTGGCCCAGGCAGTGGAGCTGGGGTAATTTCACCTGACGAGAAGCTTCCAGGGAAGGAAGGAGGCCAGCCTGTCATTCCATCCCACAGGTCAGAGTATGTGTTGTTGAGGATCTGATTTCCTCAGGCTCAGTGCTGGGAGGACAGGAGCGCTTGGTGCCTGGCCTGGTCCCTACTGGCCCCGTTTGCTGACTTGTAAACAGGTTATACGGTTATACGCTGAGGAAGGAAAACTATGTCACAGGGTACAGTTGTAAACGAGGGGCATCCCGAGCCACCTCCCAGGCAGCCGCAGGAAGGCCTGGGGAAGCGGTGAGAGCCACGGGTGCTTGCTCTGTGTGAACACTGGGCACAGCACAGAAAGGGGTCTGGGTTGGACTGCAGACCCAGTGGGCCATGGCTGAGGCACAGATTAAGCTGCCCTGAGTAGGGTTTCCCAAGCCTCATCCTTTGGGGCTTTTGCTCTTCCTACCCTAGCCACCAGCTGTCTGGACATGTGGAACATCTGACAGTGCGACAGAGTAGAAAAAATACCTTTTTATTAACATTAGGAATAAATCACTCATTCAATGCAGGTGTGTATGGGGGAGCTGAGTGCTTCCATGTAGATGAGGGAACGTGCAGGAGGACGGCCGCCGGAGGGGATGTCCCCACTGTCCAGACTATAGACAGCAACATCAAGAGAGTCACAAAGTAGCCCCCTCGTGTCTCCTCCCATCTTGTCCTTCCAGAGGAGTCTAAATGTGGTGCCTATAGGCACCACGGCATCTGGAAGTGCTGGGCTGGGAGTGGAGTGCAGTGTGTGGCCTCAAAGTTGTGCAGATGCTTCCGAGCCTGAGGAGAAAAGGCCGGGCAGGTAAGTGCAGGGCAGCTTCCCATGGACCCCACCAATCCACCCACCCCCGGATCCCTGACGAGCTCCGTGTATGCCTCTCCATGCAGGCCCTTCCCCTCGCCAGCTCCTGAGCTCACCAGAAACAGCGCCAGTTGCCTCCGTCCATCTACACTCATGTCTTCCCCTGTGGAGAAAAGACGCTCAAGTCCCCATCTGGGATGTTCCTTCCCCTCTTCACAGCCCTCCACATCCAGCCCTCCTTACCCACACTCCAGGGGAAATCAGGCCCATGCTCTGCCTGGTAGGAGCGAAGCACAGACATACACCAGTCCTCATCCACCTCCCAGCGACTATAAATGGAGGCTGGTGGGACAAAGGGAGTGTCCATCAGCAGGCTGTCCTTGCCAGGCCCCTGCCCACCAGCCTCTAGATACCTCACCTTCCTCTAGCTGGGAGGAGGCCTCCAGCCACTGCCTCACAGCTCTGAGCCCCTCCTCTGTCATCACTCGAGGGTACCTTGGGGGGAGCACAGGGTGAGACAGAATGGAACCAATTCACACCCCAGCCCCCATCGTGCCCTTCCCCCATGGTGTGGGCACCAAGCTGTCTTCCCACAGAGCTCACCGGAACTGCAGGAGCTTCAGCAGGAGGTCATTGCCTCTGTTGGACATGATGTCCTCAGGAACCCTGGGGGCGACAAGAGTTAACCCTAGTTGGGGAAGCTGGGTCCACAGTGGACAAGGTGAGAGAAGGCAGAGCCTGGGCACTCACGTGGTGGTGATGATCTCATCCTTGGTTCTCCGGACCAGCAGCACAGGGCCCTGGAACCTTCAGAACAGAGCAGCAGGGAGGGAGAGCTCAGAGAGCCAGGCCACAGCTGAGGCAGGAGTAACAGGTTTAAGAGGGCACAGGCTCAGTCCAGCCCTGGTAGACAGGCTTAACCCTTCATTGCCAGGTCATGAGTGCGTAAATTTGGGGTCTCAAAGACCTGGGAAGGGTTGGGCAGCCAGAGTAGTGGCAGGGTCACTCGCTGACACTTCTCCCCTCAGCACACCGGAGCACCCCGGGCGCTGCGGCCACCTCACCTGCACAGCTGCTCCGCGTTGTTGAGGTTGAGGTGCTGCCTCACAGTCCTGGTCACCAGGGCTCCTAGACACCATGGGGACAGCATGAAGGACGGAGATGAGGTGTTTGCCTAACATAAAGGTCCCCACTGCCCACTGGGCAGGGAAGCCCGCCTCTCGGCAGTGGGGTGGCCTATCCCCACCCACATTACCCGCAGCACCCAGTCAGAAGAGCTGTGCTGCCACCCTCCCTGGGAAGGACCAGCTTGGGAGCTGCACTCACGCCAGCTATCCGGCATGACCTTCAAGGCCAAGGGCACCAAGTCGTCGAAGGAGGCATCCAGGATAACAGCACTAATGTCTGGGTAGGACATGGCTGCCCACGTGGCTAGGAGCAGAACAAGAATAGGATTGGGTCCCTTCACATAGGACTTACCCACTTCCTACCTCTCTCAAAGTCTCCATCTACCCCCTCCATGGGAGCCCCCGTGCCTGTGCTCATATCTACTGGGCAGGGATGAGCAGGGGAGGCAGGTACCAGTGAAGCCTCCAATGGACCAGGCGTAGATGACAATGTCCTGGGGCTGGAAGCCCAGACGGTGGATGGCAAACTGAACCACCACATCCATGGCATTGGCCTCGTTCTGTGGGAATGGTACCCCCTGCAGGAAGACGGGCAGAAGGAGGGGGGTCAGCCAGAAGACAGCTCACCCTGTAACACACAGAGGTCATGTGACCCATTATGTCCCTGACTGCTGTGGGAGGAGGGACTGCAGCTCCCCAGCACCCAGGTCACAGGCATGTGGAAGGCCCTGCAGAAACGGGCACCAGTTTCCTCCTTCCCACGGCTGACCAGAGGAAGATGCACAAGATTCTGGAAAAGGACAGATCTTCGGGTGGGGGGGTGGTCTCACCGTGCTCCCAGCAAAGCCTGGATGATTCCAGCCCAGGACAGAATATCCAGCTGCAACACAGGGAGAGGAGGGAGTCATGTGACTGTGTGGTGAGACAGGATGCCTAAGCCCAGGCAGCCCAGGGAAGGGATGTATGGTTATGAGGGTGGGGGTGGATATTCCCTCAGAAGTGAGGAGGTCGGGCCTGGGGAGGTCATGTTGTGGAGGACACAGTCAGGTCCAAAGGATAGAGGTAAGAGGTGTGACCCACACACCTACCTTCTAGGGGTGTGGAGACACAGCCCACTTCGTAGAATCCCGCATTCCCCTCACAGCAGATCACCTGGGGAGCAAACAGGAGGAGGACTGGGAGGGTGTTGGGGTGCGGCAGTCTGTACAACACAGGGCAGAGGGACTGCAGGTGCTGCGCCGCAGGGCCTCAGGAGACCCACCCGCACAGTGACCGATTTCCCTGGGCTGCTACTGGGAGGCCTCTAATAGGGGGATGAAGGGGCTCGGGGACAGCGCGGTGGAACGGAGTGCCCATGTTCATGGGCCTGTGACCCTCCTAGGTGCACACTTGTCTTACCCCGCCCTCTATGGTGGTCAAGCTGAAGCTGGGGATGGTGGCAGACGGCAGAGCCAGCACCAGAACCCATCCCCAGCTGCCTGTGCAGTGCTTCCAGGCCAGGGCCGCCGTAAGGGCTACTCGCTCAGCCGCAGCGCTGTCACTCAGCTGTGAGCAGCGAGGTCACTCTGCAGAGTGCACAGACCCACAGGCTGGTCTTGCACGTGTCAAATGTTATTTGTTTTCTTGAGGCAGTGTCTCACTAGGTAGGTTGGGTGGCCTGGAACCCAGACTCCTGCCTCGACCTCCTGCATCTACTCTTTGTTATGGTAGGACAGGGCCCTGTTTATCCCCGTCAGGCCTTGAACTCAGTGTGTCAGAGCCTTCTGCCTCTGCCTCCCCAGCCCTAGGGTCAGGGTGTGCACCATGCCTGGCTTTGTGTGTGAGTCCCAAACACTAGGCAGCTCTCTACAGCCCTACTCAAATGACCACTCCCTTCCCCCCACTTTGGTGCTGGTAATGAACTCCTGTTGGGGTGCACACCACGGTGACTTCTCCAGTCTGCTATGATGTTCTCATCTTTAAACTTTTTGTTTTGAGACACGGGCTGACTGCAAACTTACCATGTAGCCAAGACTTTAAACTCTGTGTGTATGCATGAATGCGCTGTGTGTGCACACTCGAGTAGGCACCATGTGGTTGTGTATGCACATATGCCTGATCCACAGCACGTGTGTGGAGGGGAGAAGGAAACGCCAGTCACCCCTTGCCTCCAACTTCAAGGCAGGGTCTCTGTTGTGTGTGCTGTGCTGCATCTGCTAAGCTGGCAGAGAGGGCCCAAGGGTTCCCCTGCCCCTCCCACAGAGAGCTGGGACTACAACGTAATCACCATGACCGGCTTTACACAGCTTCTGAAGATCAGAACTCAGGTCCTCTTGCTCGCATGGGGAATACCGTACCCATCTACCCAGCCCTGGCCTTGAACTTCTGATCCTCTTCTCTCTACACCTGGGTGCTGGGATTACAGACCCATAATCCAGTTCTCCGTGTACACAGGGCTGGGGGTGAAACCCAGGGCTTCACACACGCTAAAGCAAGTCCTCTGCCAACTGAGCTCCGTCCCCACCACCTACTTCCCGCTCAGGCTTCCCATGAGGTCCTTGGGTGGAGCTGGAGAAGACTTTTTTTTTTTTTGGTTCTTTTTTTCGGAGCTGGGAACGGACCCAGGGCCTTGCGCTTCCTAGGCAAGTGCTCTACCACTGAGCTAAGTCCCCAACCCAGAAGACATTTTTAACTGTGGGTTCCACAGGAAACCTGTAGCACTGGGGCCCCCAGAATCTCTACTGCTGCCTACCACCCCCTTTGGCTCCCTGCCCCTTCTCACCAGCTTCTGCCCCTGGGGCTCAGCAGTCCCCCGCCGGTCCACAAACATGGTGTCAATTTCATTGCCGTCACAGGCGAGCAGTTTTGCACGGCGCCCATTACACTGAGCAAGAGAGATGCAAAGACCTGGTCACGAAGGGGCAGGAGGCCACATCCCTCAGAGGATGGGGCTAGCAGCAGGTAGGGGCCTCACCTCTTCCACCAGTCGGGCCTGGCCCTGTAGCAGCACAGGCATGAGGGCCTTCTGGAGCAGGTACACGGAGCCTGGGTACAGCATCCGGCGCCCCACGGTGTGCGCCACCAGATAGCTGTGGGGAACGTGGGTTAGTAAACCCCAATCCAGCAGGGCCCAGGGGTTCATCTCCACTCTTGCATCACACGCTCAGTGCTCAGTGAGCCTGGTGTCCCTCAGCTCTGCTACAACTCTAACTACAGATGTCCACTTTAGGAGCGGGTCACGGCTGAGTGGCAGAGTGCTTGTCTAGCATGTGTGAGCCCCTAGGTTTGAGCCCCAGCACTATAAAAACAAACCAACACCATTTTCTATCGTACAATACAATTAAACAGATCCTCCTAGACTTACACAGGGTCATGACCCGAAAAACCCATCAATAAGGTGGAAATAACAGGACGCAAATGCACTTGGCCCCATAACCTACCAAGCACAACAGTGGAGCTGCAACAGGGAAGAGCTTCTTGCCGATGGGCTGTGGCTCACAACCCCTGCCTGGCACCAGGGACATCTGCCCATCGCCAGGCCAGGGAGAGAACCCAAAACTCAACTACAGCAAAGCTGGGCCTGCCTGGCATAATTCTGAGAGTTTATGAGATAATGTCTAGTACAATAAATAAACACAGCTGTTAAATATTCTGTTCATGCATAAAAATCAACTTATTAAAAGTTCTCAAGGGGGGTTGGGGATTTAGCTCAGCGGTAGAGCGCTTGCCTAGCAAACGCAAGGCTCTGGGTTCGGTCCCCAGCTCCAAAAAAAAAAAAAAGTTCTCAAGGGTCAACAAGAGGACTTGCATTTGCTTCCAGGCCTGACAACCTGAGGACATTCAGTCCTCAGGTTGTGCATGGTAAAAGGAGGGACCCTCCAAGTGGGCCAGGGCATGAGTACCCTACGCATACAAATAAAACGTAAAAGTCTAAGTCCTCATACAGGACCAGGTAGAGCATCTGTCTAGTGTGCACAAAACTCTGGGTCCTATCCCCAGCACCACTAAAAACAAAACGGTTTGTAAATTACTAAAGTGATGGCCAGACCAATAGAGCTAGGCATGAGAGCACACACCTAATACTCTTAGCTCGTGGGAGGATCAGGAGCTCAGGGCTAGCCTTAGCTACACCATACGGTCAAGGCTAGCCTGGACTGCATGAGGACGTCTCTCAAAACATAAAACTTAGCAACAGGTCAAGATCTGCTGGGGTTGGTCTTGTGTGCTGTGTCCCAAGATCAGGCTGCGGTGTAGACATGGGCACTACACTGTGCTGTGAAACAATCTCTGGATAATAAAAGGTGACGGGGCAGGAGAGAGGACGCCAGGGCCTCAGGCAGGGACCATGAGGACAGAGGAGCAGCGGAGAGGTTGCTATGAGCTCATGGGCAAGAGAAGCTGGTCCTGAGGATACACATGGAACAGAATAAGCAGAGGCAAGGAGGGGGGCGTTGATGTGGTCAGCAATAGCCTTGCCAGGTTCTAATAGCTCAGAACCTGCTCAGTCGAGGCTCACACTTTGTTAATAAAAACACCAGGTTTCTGTGTCTTCTATTTAGGACCAAGACAGCAAAGAGTAGAGTAAAACAACAAGAAACCCACCCATAAAAATACTTTACTATAAAGATCTGTAGCCTGGGGGCTGGAGAGATGGCTCAGCGGTTAAGAGCACTGACTGCTCTTCCAGAAGTCCTGAGTTCAATTCCCAGCAACCCCACAGTGGCTCACAGCCATCTGTAATGAGATCTGATGCCCTCTTCTGGTGTGTCTGAAGACAGCTACAGTGTACTTACATATAATAAATAAATAAATCTTAAAAAAAAAAAAATCTGTAGCCTGAAAGACACCAGACTGGGTCACACTCTTGTCAGAGCAGAGACCCGGCTGTTTGTTCACAATGACGGTCCACAGAGCTCCACAGACACTGAGTGTGTGAACTCACAGACAGGTTAGATGGGGCAGGCACTGCTGTGGAACAACTGCTAGCCACTAGGATGTGTTACGGCAGCTCACGGCACCTCCCTGCCGGCACGCCCTCAGAAACCTCGTTTGCTTTCCCTTCGGACAATCCAGCATGTCAACAGCCACAGGTCAAACCCTCGTCCTTGGTGCTCCAGAACCCGGTGCTCACCCCAATCTGCTACAGTGTCAGGTGAGTGGGTGTGAGACTACGGCTGTCTGACACCATCAGCACCCACAACTGAGTTTGCTGGCTGGAGGGCAGGGCAGGTAAAAACCAAAAAACCAAAACCCCCAGCAGCTGTGGTGATTTGAATAGGAATGACCCCCACAGGGAGGGGCACCATTAGGAGGTATAGCCTGTTAGAGGACTACATCTCTGGGGGTGAGTTTTAGGTCTGATATGCTCAAGCTATGCCCAGTGTGACTCACAGTGGCCTTCTGCTGCCTGTGGATTAAGATGTAGAACTCTCAGCTCCTTCTCTAGCACCATCCCTGCCTGGATGCCACCATGGTTCCCACCACAATGATAAGGGACTGCACCTCTGAACCTGTACACCAGCCCCAATTAAATGCTATCCTTTGTAGGAGTTGCTGTGGTCATGGCGTCTCTTCACAGCAGTGAAACCCTAAGACAAAGCCATTCCCAGTGCTACCAGTTCATCTCCACAATCCCAGTGAGGCACAGTAGGGGCCAAGGTGGGATATCAAGGAGCAGAGGGACAATGACAATTCCACACAGCCATGAGTGCAGGACTAGAACCTGTGCAGTAACAGCAAGGGGCCGTCTCTCCACTGCAGACCTCTGCTCCCTTTAGAGGCTGAGAGGTTTGCATCAGCCGCCCACTGGTACTTGGGCTCTCCATGTACTCCCCTGAGGCCTGGGCCTCGCAGAGCCTTCCCCACAGGGGACACACGGAGCAAACAGCACCAGGCCCCACAAGGGACAGCTACTCTGCTTCCAAGACCGCATCCAGGGCCTTGACTTGTGTCCCCTCACCCCAGCTGGCCTCCCTCACCCCAGCTGGCCTCCCTCACCCCAGCTCCTACCTGGTGATTTGACAGGGCAGCTTCTTGACTCTGTTGAGAAACGTGTCTGCTGTTCCCCGGTGCAGAGGCTCTGGGCGAAGCAGGGCCACACCCCTGCGGGAAGGGCCACCTCGGGACCCCTTCCTGAGGGGAAGGAAAACAGTCAGGAGCAGTAGGCCTGGGACTTAGAGGGGGAGGATGATTCTGAGGAAGGGGAAGAGCGAAGTAACTTGGGCCTCACCGGCTGCTGGGCTCCTCCCAGTGGAAGTCGACGGGCCAGCTCCTGAAGTCAAAGTTATAGTTGGCCAGCTGTTTCTGTGGACAGAGAGGACAAACGAACAGAGACCTGAGAGCTGAGGGGAGGCCCAGCCACCTACCCTCAACACCTTCCCTATGCAGGATGCCCCCACATCACAGCGCGACCCAGCGGAGGCCAGCACCCTCTCACCTCTAAATGGAAAAGGTCTCCTCTGACCACAATATGGGGACAAGGCAGCTGCACCCACCACTAGCTCGTCTACCCCTCTCCAAAGCTCCTAACCCCGCTGTCCTGAGAATCTAAAGCCGGGGCAGGGGCTTGAACAGCACGCACAATGCCCCAGCTTCAGTTCCCAACACCACCAAGAAAACCTTAAAAAGTCAGGCCTAGCAGCATATGCTACCAACCCCACCATTCAGAAGCAGAGGCAGGACTGCAAGTTGGGACCAGCCTGGGATACACAGTGAAATTTAAGGCTAGCCTGGGATATGGAGTGAGATCCTGTTTCCAGGACAGGTTGTGGTAACATATACTGTGATCTCACCCAGGAGGCAAGAGGATCTCCAGAAATAATACCAGGTAAGCTTGGGCCACACAGCATGACCATGTCTTGGAAAACAGAAAAACGAAACTAAACTGATGGTCCTCCCACGACTGAGAGGTAGGCGTTCATGCCCACAGTAGGCTCTTTTCCTCTCTTACAGCCCCATGCACATTGCCAACTCCCCCCGCCCATCACAACATCCCGGCCTAGGGCTACCTCGTGCCTGTGTCTCCATGTTGCACTGAACCACATGCTGTGGGCAGTAGGGCTTCATAATCCTGTCCTCCCCCACACCCAGAGCTCCAAGGTCTCTATTTTGAGGATTATTTATTTTTTGCCACAGAAATGTTTTTGACATTTTCAGAAATAACTTGCCTAAGAAAGAGCAACAGGGAAAAAAACAACCCAAACTAGAAATGAACAGAAAGACACACTTCAGTCAGGCTCGCCTACAGCCTGTGTTCAGGTCGGCCCGTGGTCACTGCCTCACTCTGAGGCAGCCACTTAGCCTCCCTCTTCCTCTTTCCACAGATGTAAAGTTGGGGTTCATTACGCCACCTCAGTGGATGTGAGAGGGCTAGAAAGGGTGTGCACACCACAGAGGGTGTGCAGCCTGGTGCTCCCCAGAGTGTAATGAATGACAGAGTCCTGTAAATGGTTGACAGGGCAGCAAGACCACGGACCACGACCACGACCACGGTGGGGCCACGGCGACCACGAACGTTTGGTTCCCCTCACACCAGGAAGGAGCTCTATGAGGCCTCGCGGCCCCATTTCAAAGAGGACACTCTCCAGTAGCAGCAGGCCTGGCACAGCTTAAAGGACACTGTGCCCTGCTGGCACCTCAGCTGCTGTACAGAGGAGGGGGTGCACCTGCCCACCTTGTTCTAAACAAAGCCAGTGGGTGTCGGAGGCGGGCAGAGAAGCGAGGGCAGAGCATCTCTTCTCAAGGCTGCAGACACTTCTGTGTTTGTGTAATTCTTGAGCACGGCAGTGGAAGAGGAGAAGAATGTTCTAGCCAAGTGTCCATTAGAAGGGTCACTTAGAAAGGGCATGGCAGTGTGCAGCAGAAGACACAGGGAGGCCGAGCCTGGAGCCCTGGGCAGCCGGACTCACACGGGCCCTCTCTGGAACTTCTCACCTTGTTTTCTGCAGACTGGTTCCTATGTGTGGCTTCCAAGATGGTGATGAACTGTCGGTACTGGGGGTTGGTCCAGCGGCCGATGCCTGGAGAGACGACAGAAAACCATCAGGTGAACTGGGAGCCAGATGCCTCTTATGTGGGAAACAGAACTCTTTCCTACACATAGCGACTGGCTGCTGGAGTCTTTTCTTGAGGTTCAAGTTTATTGTTTTAATTAGCATTATTGTTATTATTATTACATTGTGTGTGTGTGTCTGAGTGTGTGTATGTGTGTGTGTGTATATGTGTGTGAGTGTGTGCATGTGAGTATGTGTGTGTATGTGTGTGAGTGTATGTATGTGTGTGTGTATGTGTGTGAGTGTATGTGTCTGAGTGTATGTATGTGTGTGTGTGTGTGTATGTGTGTGTGTGTGTGTGTGTATGTGTGTGTGTCTGAGTGTGTGTATGTATGTATATGTAGTGTATGTGTCTGAGTGTATGTATGTATGTGTGTATATATGTGTGTGTATATATGTGAGTGTGTATGTGTATCTATGTGTTTGTGTTTGTGTGTGTATATGAGAGTTTGAGTGTGGGCATACAAGTGCCACAGCAGGAATGTGCAGATCAGGGGACAACTTCAAGAGTCAATTCTCTATTCCCACTGTGGGATCTTGGGGGGATTGAACTGAGTCACCAGGCTTGTGCAAGAAGCCATCTCACCAGCCCTCCCTTTGGTTGTTTGCTTTGGTTTTGCTGTGCTGTGGTTGTTCTTGTCGGAGGCCTGGAGCTCATTAAGTCATAAAGTCTGGCTCAAGGGTCACCTGCTTTAACCTCCCGCGTCCAGAGATTCCAGGCATGCACACCACGCCACGCCCGACACTGCTTCCGCTTATTTCTGTTTTGTTGATGAAACAGGGTTTTACTCTGTGCCCCAGAATAGCCTGCAATTCATCAGGTAGGCTAGGATGGCCCACAACTCTCAGCAACTCTCCCACCTCAGCCTCCCAAGGGCTGGGGGCCTGGCAGTTTCTCTCTCTGTAAACCAGCCAGCCTCTTCTCTTGCAGACCATGTCCCCCATGTTAAAACCGTCCACAACCTTACTACTCCCCTGCTAACAGAGGGCTTCCTTCCTGTCCACTCCAGGCGCTCCGGATCTGGCTTTCTGCACGCTCCTAACCCTGGCCTTGGTGCTGACCCTGGTGTCAGGACTGATCCCTGCCAAAGTGTAAATGCGGCAGGGTGTGGTGGGGGCACCTATAGTCCTGTTACCCACAGACAATGGACAGTGAAAAACACAGATCAGGAGCTGTCCAGATGGCTCTTGAGGAGGACACAGGTTCAGTTCCTAGTGCCTACACCTGTTGGCTCACAGATGCCAACAACTCAATTTCCAGGCTGTATGACTTCCAAGGCCTCTGAGGCAATCTACACACGATACACATAAGCAGATTCAGGGACACCCCCTCCCCCCCCCACTAATAAAAAAAAATGAAACTGGCTGTCTCCTGTAACCAGGCAAGACTGCCAACCGAGAGATTGGCAGACCGACCAGCCAGAAAACCTTTGACCTACAATTTGTCCCGCCTACAAGATGTGCAGGCGTAAAGACAGAGCAGTAATTAAGGGAAAGGTCAACCAGTGACAGGTTCAACTTGAGACCCAAACCGTGAGGGGGAGCCACCCCTGACACTGCTAATGAGATTCTGCCATGCCTGCAGATGGGAGCCCAGCATAACTGTCACCAGAGAGGCTCCACCCAGCAACTGATGCAAACAGTAGACCCACAGCCACATAAGATGTGGAGCTCGGGAATCCTATTGAAGAGGGGAGGAAGGACTGATGGAGCCATAAGAAGACCTGCAGAATCAACTACCCTGGGCCCACAGGGCTCGCAGAGGCTGAACTGCCCACCAGAGAGCATGCGCAGGACAGGCCTAGGCCCTCTGCACATCACGTTACGGTTGTGCAGCTGGGGCTTCCCCTGAGACTTCTACAGTGGGAGCAGGGGCTGCCTCTGACTACACTGCCCACCGTCAGACCCCTTCCCCTAACTAGGCTGCCCTATCTAGCCTCATAGGAGAAGATGCTTCTAGCCTTACTGCAACTTGATCTGCCAAGGTTGGCAGATATCCCTGGGAGACCTCTCTCTCCTAACGAGAACGGGAGGTGGAGTGGATGGGGAGGGGAGGGGGGAGGAACATACTGGAAGGAGAAGAGGGAGCGGACAGTGTAGTCAGGATATAAAGTTAAAATATAAAAAAAGAGGCTGGAGGGGCTGGAGAGATGGCTCAGTGGTTAAGGGCACTGACTGCTCTTCCCAAGGTCCTGAGTTCAAATCCCAGCAACTACATGGTGGCTCACAACCATCTGTAATGAGATCTGATGCTCTCTTCTGGTGTGTCTGAAGACAGCTACAGTGTACTCACATATAATCAATAAATAAAATATTTAATAAAAAAAAAAAAAAGAGGCTGGAGAGATGGCTCAGCGGTTAAGAGCACTGACTGCTCTTCCAGAGGTCCTGAATTCAAATCCCAGCAACCACATGGTGGCTCACAACCATCTGTAATGGGATCTGATGCCCTCTTCTGGTGTGTCTGAAGACAGCTACACTGTACTCATAGATAATAAATAAACAAATCTTTAAAAAATGTTTTAAAAAAATATAAAAAAAGAACAGAGCCACCTCCCACCAGGGGTGTCCACTAGCTTTTGAGAGAACCACACTCCTGTCTTCTGGGTCTCACCACACACATACACATCTGTTTTGACCTTCACTTAGACACTCATTCACTTACTGAGACGGAGTCCCAGGCTCAGGTGCTTCCTCCCTCACTCTTACCCAAGAGCTGGGAGAGAGGACACACACTCTTGTTTCTTCTGAGCCTTCTCTAAGTGCAAACTGAATGTCTTCCGCCCAACAGTGCACCTGAGATCTGAGACTGTGGTTACACTGTGTGACGTCTTTGTGCTGCCGTCTCAGCCGACATTAGGTGCCGTGTGCCGTATTGTTTGTGTATGTTGCTTACGCTCACAAGCATGGAGGACGTAAGGCGCCCGAGAGTGTTCTGTTACTCCCTACGGGGCCCAGCCCCAAACTATGTCTGCCAAAAGTGTGTAATGTCTATCCAGTCACAGATACAAAACACTGGCTCCTCTCCACCTACCTCGGAGGCAGGCCACCCCTGCCAGGAGTACCAGCAAGGTTCCGGCATAGTGAGAAAACGGCACCACTTTGGACAAACTCAAGTAACCTGGGAGGGAAGGGGGACAGTTAGGAGATGCTCTCACAGGACCTCTGGGCGGTTCTCCCCAGCTTACCTACAAACTCGACCCCACACCCCATCTTTGGGTTAGCCATTCTATCACAGCAGCGGATCTCAACCTGTGCGTTGGGAACCCTTTGGCAAACTTCTACCTCCAAAAAAGTATTTACATTACGATTCGTAACAGTGGCCAAAATCACACCGTCAAGTATCGACTGAATAATTTGGTGGTGGGGGGTGGGTCACCAGGACACAAGGAACTGTGTTAAAGGGTCGTGGTGCTGGGCAGGTTGAGAACCGCTAGCTTAGAGGGAAGAGACTCCTGGGAGAAGAGAGAAGTCAAACATGCCATTCTCACAGGATCCCCCTTTCTCTTCGGGGAGTGGACTTGCTGGCCAGTGGCAGACCCCCCACACCTTTGAAAGCACACTGACCTTTCCTGTACAGGTAGAAGAAGGCGAAGGGAGAGGAGTAATAAGAGATGGACCAGAAGACTGAGGCCTGCAGCAGAGACAGAGACAGGCAATCAATCCGCCTGTGCGCACCACTGTTCTGCCCTTTCCAGGCCTGGGCTCTGACACCACGCACACAGTAGGGACACAGACATTTGTCGCCACATAGCGTGTCAGAGTACAGTCACGGAGGCTGACACAATTCCAGCCTCTCTCGTCTACTCAAGTTAATCAAGCCTTCACAGTTGGCCCCACTCAAGAGAGTCCTCGGCTTTGTCCCCAAGAGATGGGAAAACATCGCCATAGGAACTCTGCCAGGGAGAACAGCTGTCTCTGCAGACAAAGAGGTCAGTTGCCAAGGAGGACAGGTCACTGGGGACTGCAGGGCTCAGAGACCCACAGACGGTCCCAAGGGTAAATGTGTTATCCTCAGGGCTCAAACTGCTCGGAAAAAGCGTGTGGTACCTGAGGGAGAATTCCTAAGGGAGAATGCCAACCGTATGGACTTAGGATACACAGGTCATCTGTGCAAGTTCTGCTGTACAGAGCCCAGAATACCCTTACCTTCTAGGTGCTGCCTTCTCCAGGGCTGGAGAGGACTAAGGTGGAGGCAGCGATTGGGTTTGACTGGCGGATGCTGGAGCTGACTTACCAGTGCCAGGATGCTGTCAGCATGTTTCTCCAGGGCCCGAGGCTGATAATACGAATCCTGCCAAAACAGATGGCCTGTGAAGGGCCTTGCCAGTTGACAGGCTCTTCCTCCCTTCCAGAAGTCCTAACGTGTGCCAGCTGGTACTAGCCTCTTTGGCCATTTCTCTTGGGGTACCCCTGCTTCTACTGACATTTCACCCCTGACCCTGACAAACAATCACAGAGTGCTAGGCTCGGAAGCAAAAGTGAAAGCAGCATTTGGAAAACTGGTCCTCCGCCCGCCCCCCAAAACCCGGATATAGATGTGATTATGTTAATATGGGGAGAGGAGTAAGAACGACAATGAGACTCAAGACAATTCTAGGAGGGAAGGAATAGCATTTGATGTAACTCGATTCCGGAAAGAATGTTTGGTTAAGTGTGCTAAACACAATTTGCAACCAATAAAAATAAAAATTTGGGTGTCAAACTACCACACTGAATGCAACACCCCGGTTTTCAGGTTAGGTTTGGGGGTACAAGGAGCACAAGAGGATACATGAGACGTTGAAGTCAGTTTTGAAACTGAAAAGTCAGGTTAAAGAGAAAGTCAACAGAGCCCTAGGGGTGAAATTGGGAGTAGGTGGGCAAAAGCTGTCAGTGCGCGCAAGGGACTCCAGACTCAACTGGGACCAGCTATGCGGGGGACACGGAGGTGGAAGAAGCAAGCGTGGTGGTGGGCGTGAGGAAGAGTTCCTCCAAAGCCCTAAGGAGAGGCGGCGGCCCGGCCCTGCGTGACTGGGAGGGAGCCGGGAAGCGCCCACAGGCGGACTCCGCGACCGCCGCTTAACAAGCGGGCTCCCCCGTTTCCCACAGTGGGCGCGCCGGGAGAGCGCAGCCCAGCGCGGTTTGGACCGTACCATGCTCTCAGCCAGGGGGAACTCAACTCACCCAGGAGCTGGACGAGGCGGCGGGGACGGCAGTGGGAGTCTCGGGGACGCTGGACACGGCCCGGTCCGTGTCCCTCTCCCGGTAGATCTTGTAGAGCCGGGGGCCTAGGACGCAGCTCAGCAGCTTCGCCATAGCCCCGGCTCGGGCCGCTGTCCCTCGGCCTCAGGTCCCCGCCGGCCCCGCCCGTAGCCTCCTGGGCGCTGCGTGCGTGCGTGCGTGACGTCAGCACGTACCGGCTCTGCCCCGTGGCAGGGTCCGGCTTGACTTTCTCCCCGCGAGAGGAGTGTTCCGCACAGATGCACACTCCCCTGCGCCCCGCTACCGTCTGCAATTAGTCGGAGACGTTCTGAAAGGCGAGAGTTCAAAAAACATGAATGCCCCGGCGTGATTAAAAATTTTAAGCCCCCTATTCGTTAATGTCAGCATGTTCTGGGTGAGAGTAGGAGCGTTTGACAAGAACTTCAAGAAGACAGAGAGAGAGAGAGAGAGAGAGAGAGAGAGAGAGAGAGAGAGAGAGAGAGAGAGAGAGAGAAGAGTAGAGTGAGTCAGTCTAGGAATGTGGGAATGTGTCCATTAGAAGAAATATCAGGATTCTTCTGAAGAATCCTTTTTAAAAAAAGTTTTTGAAAGAAGTAATCTGCCCAGTGTAGTGCATACCTTTAATCCCAGCACTTGAGTGGCAGCGAGAGATGGGTGTGTTAACAGATGGGTCTCTTGAATTCCAAGCCACCCTCGTCTATATGTGTAGTGCGTTCCAGGCCAGTCAGGGCTATATAGAGAAATCTCGGTCAAAGGGCTAGGGTTGGTGGCCGGAGGGATAGCTCAACGTTTAAGGTCACTGGCTGCTTTTCCAGAGGTACTGTGTACAATTCTCAGCAACCACGTGATGGCTAATGATCTGGTTCCCCACCTTGGACATAGAGATATACATGCAGATTGAGTACACATATACGTAAAAATAAACACATCTTTAAAATAAGGGGGGGGCAGTGCTGGAGAGATGGCTCAGTGGTAAAGAGCACTGATTGCTCTTCCAGAGGTCCTGAGTTCAACTCCCAGCAACCATATGGTAGCTCACAACCGTCTGTCATGAGATCCAGTGCCCTCTTCTGGTGTATCTAAAGACAGCTACAGTGTACTCATACATAAAATAAATTTTAAAAAATCTACTGTGTGTATATATATCACAGTTAAAAAAAAATCAAAGTGCTAGGATTAAAGGCATCACCACCATACCAAGTCCTGCCTGTCCCCATATTTTAAAATTACATGTGTATGTATTCATATGTATACACGGCCTGCATGTCTGAGAGTTTCGGATTCACGCCATTGGCAGAGGAGATTTTAAGACAGCCTCGTAGTGATTCTGTCATGTGGTTGTTATAGGTCACCCCTATGCAGATCTACGATGAAAGGGATCAAGCAACACCCTTCCATGGTCCCTGTAGCTTCTTCTGCCTCCAGATTTCTGACCTGCTTGAGTTCTCATCTTGAGTTTACTGATGAACTGTGATATGGAGGTGTAAGCCCAATAAACCCTTTCCTCCCCAAGTTGCTTTGGTCATGGCGTTTTCACCACAGCAACATATTTTTTTTTTTTTTTTTTGATTCAATAAAGTTTTGTTTTCCCAAATGCACAACTGATTGAACCTGTTTGTGCATCTTCACCAGCAGCTGGTGTTTCTGGTGTCAACTACTTGGGCTCTGTACTTTGAGGCCAGCCTCCTAAGTCCTTTACCAAGTCCTTTACCCTCAGGAGCTGCCCCAGCCTCGGACCCTCGAATCTCCATTCTCTCGGAGACCACATCTGGAGTCATAAGCTGTAGTTGGGAACTTCCTTAAAGAGCTTGTCGTAAGTAGCTTGGTCAAACAGGACGAGGTTGTCTGGCTTGTCCCGAACTTTACCACTTCTTTGGTGGCCTTGCCACCAGATTTATTAACTGGATCTTTGTCTATTTTGGTTGACTTCCTGGTATCTTTCTTCCTCTTGTTGTAGTCTTTGGGTGGCATGGCGAACTTCAGAGAGTAGTGTGGACCCCTGTGGCCTCACTAAGATGTCAGGGGGGAAAAGGTATTCACAGCAATATTAACCTGGACTTAGACACTTTATTATGGATCCCCCCCAGCTGTTTGTTTGTTTGTTTGTTTTTCAAGGTGGAGTCTCACTATGTAGCCCTGGCCGTCCTGGAACTCACTATGTAGACCAGGCTGACCTCAAACTCACAGAGGTGTGCTTGCCTCTGCCTCTTGAGTGCTCACCACCACACCTGCCTTAGTGATGAGGCACCATGAACAGAAGCAACTTGGGGGAAACGGTTAACTTCGTCTTCCACATCACAGTCTATCACCGAGGGGAGTCAAGGCAGGAACGCAGGTAAGGCAGGACCAGGAGGCCAATGCAGGAACCGTGGAGGAGTTCTGCTTACTGACTTGAGCAAGCACTCAGTCTACTTTCGTATACCATTCAGACCGACTGCCCAGGATGGCACCATCCACAGTGAGCTAAGCCCCCCTGCATCCTGGCCAATTCCTGTGACAGCATTTTCTGGAATAAGATTCCAGGTTGGTTCTTCCCACCGTGTCCTTCCATGAAAAGTTAACATTGAGAACTCGTCAGCCCATCGTATGTCGTGAAGGTCGGAGGATGGTTTGGGGGAGCCAGTCCTTTCCTCCCACCCTGTGGATCCTGAGGATTGAGCCCTAGTTGCTAGGCCATCTCGCCAGCCCAAAGAAAAATAGTTTAATGGCTGGGGGTATAACTCCGCGGCAAATAACTTGCTCTGTATTTGAAACAAGTAACTAGCTGTTTGTAACGATGCACGCCTGTCATCTCATACCTTGGGAGGCAGATGGTCAGGAATTCAAGGTCATCTCTGGCTACACAGTGGGTTTGAAGCCAACCTGGACAGCTTGAAACTCCAACTTGAAAACCCATCTCAAAAAGGAAAAAAAAAAAAAAAAAAAAAAGCCAGGTTGGGGATTTAGCTCAGTGGTAGAGCGCTTGCCTAGCAAGCACAAGGCCCTGGGTTCGGTCCCCAGCTCCAAAAAAAGAAAAGAAAAGAAAAGAAAAAGCACTAACTACCTAAATAGCGTTATAAACAATCAGAAGTGTATAAAGATCTGCCTCTGAGCCCGGGCACCCATGGATGACCCAGGTCCCTGCTGCACATCTCCTTGAGTAACAGCTGAAGACACTCCTGGGGGGCTCTGCAACGGTCTCTGATGTGCCAGGTAACCACAGGAACAGTCGTCTGAGCTCACTTATGGCCTGGATGTACAGCTTTGTGCTGGGGGCCAAGGACATCATCAGGCAAAGCCATTTGGCTCTTGGCTGACGTCTCGGGGAGAGACGAGAAGCTACAGAAGGTGGAGAAGAGGAAGGCATCCGGGATTTCTTCCACACGGGAGCAGCTTGCACAGGGACCTGACTCCGAGAATGGAAAAATGGAAGTTCCCTTTCCCCCCCAGATGACATGCAACTGAGTTTTATCTTTCCACACTCTCATGTCTCCAGAGGCCAAGTGGTCCAGCCCAGAGACTGTGGGCCTTTATCTGTGTTCTGCTTCCTCCTTGGAAACACCAGGCCTTTGGAGTAGGGGAACTCGGCAGGCTCTCCCCATGGCGATGGTAGTATTCCTCCTCCTGTACTTGTGCGGGCACCCTCAGGCTGCTGCAGGTAAGGGGCAGGAGGTAGGGGGGTTCTGCAGCTACTAAAAGGGTTGAGAGGGACCTCTGCTGCTTCTGCAGATGCACATGATTCAAGAAGACAGATTTCCCTCGCTTGAACCCTCTTTGCCTTTAGTCCTGGGGAGACCCAGAGGCACCATGGGCCTAGGTTATATACAGTTTCCTGTATTTTTAAGAGAGATAAACGTCGTCGAGTCTGAGGCTAGCTCAGAGAGCGCTCGCCTGGCATGTGTAGAGTTCTCAGTTCATCTCCAGCCAAGAGTTTGATCTCTTATTACCACATAAACTTGGCTGGTGTGCTATGCCTGTAATCCCAGAACCCGGTGATCCAGGTAACCCTCAACCACATAGTTAATTTGAGGACACAAGATGAGGGTCCTGCTATGTGGCTGTGGTGGCGAACCTTCTGGTCCACATACCTTTAGGCATGTCTGTCGAGGCTCTCTCCAGAGGTTTAACCTGAGGAGGGAAAAGCGACCTTGAATGTGGGTGGTACCACCCAGTGGGCTGGGGTCGTAGGCTAATAATAAAAACAGGAAAAGGGGGCTGGAGAGATGGCTCAGTGGTTAAGAGCACCCGACTGTTCTTCCAGAGGTTCTGAGTTCAATTCCCAGCAACCACATGGTGGCTCACAACCATCTGTAAAGAGATCGGATGTAAAGAGGCATCACTCTCTTCTGGTGTATCTGAAGACAGCTACAGTGTACTTATATATAATAAATAAATAAATCTTAAAAAAAAAACAAAACAAAACAATGCCCAGCCTGGCTGAGTTTATAATTTTGAAAAAAAAAAAAAAAAACAGGAAAAGGAAAAGCCAATCCCCACTCTCTGCTCCGAAGTCCATCCAAATCCAAGCATGTTTCAACCACCATAAATCTCCTGCTAGGATGGGTCCAACCAAAGCCAAAAGCTTTTTTTTTTTTTTTTTTTTTTTTTTTCAACCACCATAAATCAGGGCCTGCTTCCTAGGATGGGCTTAAACCATGAGCCAAAAGAAATCTTAACTTCCAGCAGGGCAGTGGTGGTGCATGCCTTTGATCCCAGCATTCAGGAGGCAGAGGCAGGCTGCTCTTTTAGTTCGAGGACAGCTTGGTCTACATACAGAGTGAGTTCCCGGACAGCCAGTGCTGCCCAGAGAAACCGTGTCTCAAAAACCAAATCATCATCACCACCACCACCATCATCATCATCATCTTACTCCCCTAAGTTGCTTTAGCCTTTAGCCTGGTGTTTTTGTCAAATCAGTGAGAAAAGTCACAGTAGCCCAGCTGGTCTTGAACTCTCAACTGAAGTGTTTTCCCCCTTCACGTGCTTCTGAACGCTGTGACTGCAGGTGTACCACCACACCCAGCTTCCAGCTCCCTTATTTTATTTTTATTTCCAGTTGTTTGTTTTGAGATGGGGTTTATAGCTTTATAGCAGCCTCGGCTGTTATGTATTTTATTACATAAATATGCAATATATTTATTATATAGTGCAACCCCTCCTCCTCAGCCTCCCACGTGCTCGAATCACTTGTGTGCTACCTGGCTTCGTTCCCTTCAGGGAATAAAAACAGAAGTGTGTGAAGAGAGAAGGGACTTTACCAACGACTGCGGCCTCCTTCTATCCTGGCCCGGGCAGAACCTCTCACTGGCAAGGAAAGAAAGCAAGCCTTTCTACTCTTTATGTCCCGTCCCCAACGCTTTCTGGGACTGGTGTATCCCGGGTAGCCTTGAATTCGTTAAGCAGCTGAGGGATGACATGGAACTTCTGATCTTCCTG
The DNA here is from genome assembly GCF_011064425.1 of Rattus rattus. Taxonomy (NCBI): domain Eukaryota; kingdom Metazoa; phylum Chordata; class Mammalia; order Rodentia; family Muridae; genus Rattus; species Rattus rattus. The sequence goes on along the minus strand of NC_046171.1, from coordinate 7,682,353 downwards.
TCTCTGGGTTCTGGGATCACAGGTCTGCACCCACACATTCAGTTTATGGGTTTAAACCACGCTGGGGACCAAACACTAGGCAAGCACTTTATGGGCAAAGCTGCGTTCCCAGCCCACTCCCCTTTCTTCCAAGCAGTCACTTGGGAAATGTGTGCTCCCTGGTTAAACCGGTGCTTGGAGACCCCCGAAGGAAAGGAAGGCAGGAGTTAGAGATAAAGTAGGGGCTCGCTGCAGGCCAGGACAACTGTAGTCTGACAGTGCTCTTTCTCCACAGACAACATCCAGACCCTCTATGTACCCTCAGGGGAGTCCATGGAGATGCCGTGCCCTTCACCCCCCTCCCTACTTGGGGGCCAACTTCTAACTTGGTTCCGCAGCCCCGTATCAGGCTCCTCCACCATCTTGGTGGCCCAGGTCCAAGTAGACAGGCCAATCTCAGACCTTGGGAAAGCTGAACCTGACTCCAGGTTCAAAGTCCTTGGAAATTATTCCCTGTGGCTGGAGGGGTCCAGAGATGAAGACGCAGGACGGTACTGGTGTACTGTGATGGACCAGAACCATAAGTACCAGAACTGGAGGGTGTATGATGTCTCTGTGCTCAAAGGTGAGCTGGGGGGGGGTCTGAAGACCTCTCTGGACACTGGAGGTCAGGGAAAGCCACAAGAAACTGAGGAGCCCCTCTCTCCTCTCCAGGATCCCAGTTCTCAGTGAAGTCTCCAGACGGTCTCTCTTGCTCTGCCCTCCTGTGCTCTGTGGTCCCCGCCAGGCGTCTGGACTCCGTGACCTGGCTAGAGGGAAGGAATCCTGTGAGAGGACATGCCCAGTACTTCTGGGGAGAAGGGGCCGCCCTGCTCTTGGTGTGCCCTACAGAGGGGGTTCCTGAGACCAGGAGCCGTAGGCCGAGGAACATTCGCTGCCTTATGCCACAGAACAAAAGATTCAGCTTTAGCGTGGCAGGTAAAATGAAGGTGGGAATGGAGACGGGTGTTCTCTCCGTCCTGTCTCTCAAAGTTGGGAGTGAGGGCAGATCCCACCAGTAACTTTCTAAGGGGGTGGCTCCCCAACCCTCTCATTGAACAAGTCTATCACAAAGAATAGTTGATTAAACCAACTTCCTGGTTCTCCGCACCAGACCAGGAACCAAGGCCTACTCTGGTGGGATATACCACTGTTTAGAAAGGGGTTTAATCTAGGGCTGAAGAGAGAACCCAGCCAAGTAAAGTGCTTGCAACCCAAATGTGAGAATCCTGAGTTTGAACTCAGGAGTCACAAAAAAAGAGCCAGTCGTGATGATGGCAACTTGTAGTCCCAACACCAGGGAGACGGAGGCAGATGGGTCTCTGGGGCTCTAGGGCCAGCCAGTCTGGCCTGTTTTGTGAGCTCCAGGCCAGTGACAGACTACATCTCACACACTAAGGTGGATGTCTCCTAAGGAAAAACACTGGCGGTTGCCCTCTAGCAGTCACGCATGTGTTTGCATGCCCACATTCACGTGAGCACAAACACAGGCATACACACACACAAGAAAGAAATAGGCTGACTTAAGCAGGGCATGGTGGCACATGCCTCTTAGCACATGGGAAGTAGCAGGAGGATCAAAAGTTCGAGAACAGCCTTGGCTATAGAGCGAGTTCAAAACCAGCCTGCTTCTCTAAAAATAATTAAAATCATCAAAATAAAAGACATAGGGCCTGTGCTATAATGCTAGCTCTCAGGAGACAGAGGCAGTCAATATCTGTGAGTTAAAGGCCAACCTGGTCTACACAGCAAATTTTAGGCCAACCAGGGATAGAGAGAGAGGCCCTGTTCCCTCGTTCTCCCTACCCCTACCAAAAGAGAAAGACAAGAAATAGGTCAGAATACAAGCCAAGCACAGTGGTACACACTTCAGTCCCAGGACTCAGAAGGCTGACACAGGAGTTCAAAGCCAGTCTGGACTCCCATCTCAAGAACAAACAGAAGAAAGAGACTAATCTATTATTTGTGTGGACTTTCCCCGCGCAGAGAGGAAATACATAGGGATTTCTGGGATGCTGACTTCTGAAGAAGGGGTCACATATCCTGTGGTATAATGGTCTATTGATAGGGAAGACCGAAGCAGAAAGTGGATGATTGTTATACAAAATAAAGGGCCATTGTATAGAAAATGAACGCTACCAGATGGAGAATGACCCATTTATCAGTCAGAGAGAGGAGCAAACGGCCATTGTTGCAAGACTGCAAGGCCTAGAGGATGATGGATGAATAAGGAATTGGGGAAATGCAAACTCTAAAGCACTCTTTTTTTTTCTTTTTTCCATTTGCATGTGTGTGATGTGCACATGTGTGTGATTTGCACTCGTGCATGCATATTTGCATGTGTGTGACTTGCATTGTGTGATGTGCATGTGTGTGATGTGCATGTGTGTTATTTGCACGTGTGCATGCATATTTGCACGTGTGTGACATGCATGTGTGTGACTGCATTGTGTGGTGTGCATGTGTGTGATATGCATGTGTGTGTGATGTGCATGTGTGTGATGTGCACATGTGTGGTGTGCACATGTGTGATGTGCACGTGTGTGTATGTATGTGTGTGATGTGCATGTGTGTGTGTGATGTGCATGTGTGTGACTTGGACCTGTGTGATGTGCACCTGTGTGGTATGCATGTGTGTGATGTGCACCTGTGTGGTGTGCACATGTGTGGTATGCATGTGTGTGATGTGCACCTGTGTGGTATGCATGTGTGTGATGTGCATGTGTGTGGTATGCATGTGTGTGATGTGCACATGTGTGGTATGCATGTGTGTGATGTGCATGTGTGTGGTATGCATGTGTGTGATGTGCACGTGTGTGGTCACTACCTGTCATTCTTCTTTTCCTGTTATGGCAGCTCCTGCAGAATCCCCTCCCACTGTTTGTGCCCCTCTCCCGAGCTGGGATGTGTCCTGGATACTGATGCTGTTGTTCGCAGCAGGCCAAGGGGTCACCATCATAGCCCTCAGCATAGTGACCTGGAGGCGTCGGAGGGCCCAGGGGACTCAGGACAGAGGTGAGTCTTTTCCCAGAGAGGTCATCCGGCTATGAGGCAGAGTGTTAGGCTCACATCTAGAGCCTGCCTACTCTCTAGGGGAGGGGAGGCAAGGAAAATACCTGAATTACCTGGTGACTTCATAGTCTATGGCTTCTTCCCCCAGAACCCTCGATTCCCCATTTCAAGCCTGAAGTTCAGGTCTATGAGAACATCCACTTGGCCCGCCTTAGGTAAGGGACAACTAGAGGAGGGAGCCTTAAATCCCTGAGGGGCTGAGCATGGGAGATTGTTGCCTGGAACCTGGGGTTGGATTACAGGTGGGAGTCCTGGCTCCCGAGGAAGTCCGGGAGCTTTAACATAGCCTTTTGTTTTTGCAAACTCTACAGCCCACCCACCCACAAGACCAGGTGATCTCGGAGAAACTTGCCTCTGGAAGCCTGACCTACAGTTCCCTGTCTCTGGCCCCTGGTCCCTGAAGAATTCCCTGGAAACCTTGGTGAAGGGGTGTGACTGAGGTTGCGACTCCTACTAGGCTTCCAACAGCCACCAGGCTGGAGGGGCCAGGTCAACATAAGGAAGGGAGTAACATCATTCTGTGACGTCACCTACAAAAAAGGTGTGGTCTCCTGTCTTAAAGCATCCAGCAGAGCAGGGACTCAGAGGGAGGAGGGAGTATTATGGGGTCTAGAGTCTGTTGGCAGGAGGGACAGAAGAGCCCAGAGACATGAGAAGTGGTGGGGCATAGGTATGTGTGTGGGGAGGAACAAGGGAGAGAGATGTTGACAGACCCAGATGCAGAGTCTGGAAAATAGAAACCCTAAATGGCAGGTGTGGGAGACAGAGAAAGCAGAAGACTTAATGGGCTTCTGGGTAACTCTCCCCTCCCGTCCCCTCCCCTGCCATCCTCTCCCCTCCCCTCCCCATGTTCTTTGCACAAAGGGAAGCTGAGAGGGAACAAGACCTCTTTAATCAGGCCCCAGACTTCCTCTGATGGAACAAGAGGGTGACAAGCCTAAATGGGAATTCCTGTCCTCAGCCCCACTGGGGCGCTGTCCTTATCCCGGCACACACACACCCTGCTCTGTGGTTCTCTATAGAAGCTTATCACGTCTGACTCGCTGTGAGCTCTGCCCTCCAACCCCCCAGTCCCTTGCTATCCCCCCGGGTGGCAGAAGCATACACAAGGGTGGGCAGATACATCCCTAATGGAGTGAGTACCTCCAGGCTTGTCTGAAGAGAGGAACTGAAAGAGGGTTCAGTGCTCCCAAAGAAGTCAGTCCCTAACCTCCAGAAATAAGCGGGGCCCCAGACCACACACCCTTCACACCCCAACCCCCTCACAAGCAGCTCTGCCAGGTGCCCCCTTTGACTCTCAGTTCAAGCTTGGCTCTCAAAGGAGAGAGCACAAGCTTCTGGGATCTCGCCTGCAGCCTACAGACTGCAGCAGCTCAGGCCCGGGTGTTGGCAGGAAAGAGGATGACAGCCACATAGATGGAAGCTGGGGTTGGGGAGCACCGTTCAGGGTCTAGTGTGGCAGCCCAACCCACCAAGCTGTTATAATTCACTCTTATTTGTTTGTGTGTGCATATGTGTGTGTGCATGTGTGTGTGCATATGTGTGTGTGCATATGTGTGCGCATGTGTGTGAATGCATGTGTGTGCATATATGTGGGTGTGCATATGTGTGTGCATATGTGTGTGTGCATATGTGTGTGCATATGTGTGTGCATATATGTGTGTGTGTGTGTTGTGTGTGTGCATATGTGTGTGTGTGTGCATGCATGTGTGTGTGCATGTGTGTGTGTGCGTGTGTGTGTGCATGTGTGTGTGTGTGTGTGTGTGCATATGTGTGTGCATATGTGTGTATGCATGTGTGTGTGCATATGTGTGTGTGCATATGTGTGTGTGCATATGTGTGTGCATATGTGTGTGCATGTGTGTGCATATGTGTGTGCATGTGTGTGTGTGCATATGTGTGTGCATGTGTGTGTGTGCATATGTGTGTGTATGTGTGTGTATGTGTGTGTGCATGTGTGTGTATGTGTGTGTATGTGTGTGTGTGTGTGTGTGCGTATGTGTGTGGGTGCATGTGTGTGTGCATATGTGTGGGTGCATGTGTGTGTGCATATGTGTGTGTGCATGTGTGTGTGCATATGTGTGGGTGCCTATGTGTGTGTACATGTGTGTGTGCGATGTATACATACAACCACACATGCGCACACACCAGTGCACAGACAGAAGACATCAGATGTCCTTAGTCCTTATTCCACGGAGCTGGTGGCCAGCAATCCCCACAGGGTCTCTGCCCCTCACTTGGCACCGAGTTACAAGCACTCGTGTGTGGTTATACCTGGCTTTTTATTTTAATTTTAAAAATTTTTATGCGTCCTGTGTCCTAGTGTTCTGCCTCCATGCACACCCATGAACCACATCGTGTTTAGTACCTAAGGAGTCCAGGAGAGAGCGAGAGCAAGCACGGGATTTCCCAGAACTGGAATTGCACATGCGTGTGAACCACGTTGGCGCTGGGAACTAAACCTCTGGTCCTCTGCAGGAAGGAACAGCCAGTGCTCTTAGTCACTGAGCTTTTAAAGTGGGTGCCTGTATCCAAAACAAGGTTCTGGTGCTTAGACGGCACACACTGGTACCCAGGGAGCCGTCTGTTCTGCCTGCTGTAGTTCATTCTTTTTCTTTTTATTTTTTCCGGAGCTGGGGACCAAACCCAGGGCCTTGCGCTTGCTAGGCAAGCGCTCTACCACTGAGCTAAATCCCCAACCCCGCTGTAGTTCATTCTTAAAGGTGCACCCTCATGTGTTTCACCAACACCACTGCATGGGTCCTTACCAGGCTCACACACAACTCTCTCACTATTTACATCTTATTGACCGACTGATTGATTGCTGGGTGGTGTAGAGGGTAGAACCCAGGGCCCTGTGTATGGTAGGCAAGCACTCAATGAGCTATCTCTACCCAACAGCCCATTTTATTAAATACACTCTTTATGGCTCCCCAAGGTAGCCCTCTGTTCTTGAGACCCTCAGGCACCAAGTCTCATGTCCCTTCGCAGTACCCTATTTCTCACCAGCCCCAGTGCCACTTCTGTCCCTTTGCCTGGGACCCCACGGCTCATTCAGGGTAGCTGACCTGGGACATGTAGGTTAAAGACAGCCAGGGTCTCTTATGAGGTGAGGTTCTGGACACTTGCATGCGGGAAGCGGAACTCCAGCTGTAGGAACCGGATCTGTACTGGGTTCGGTGGCTGAGGTTTTTATACAAAGTGATGTTCTTGGGTGTGTCTCAAGAGCGTCTGTGCAGGTGTTTTCATGCCCACGATGACACTGGAGTCCCGGGCTGACAGTCGTGGACGCACGGGCTAGAGGACGATATGTACTCCCCAGCCAAAGATGGCTGCAAGGGGTAGCAGAGTCATGAGGGGAAGGCTGGGGGGTCGCTGTGAGGCAGCAGTGTTGCACAGATCCTGCTCACAGCACTGGTGCTGGAGAGTGTAGGACCGTGACCAGTAGGTAGTATGGCCCAGCAGAGGGCACTGGGCTCTTGGGAGGCAGCCTTTCCGCTCGATGACATCCTTGTTTTGCTCTGCGGGACAAAAGAGCTGAGGTTGGGGTGGCAGGAACGGCAGAAAAGAGAGAGTTGAGGAGCCACCCCCAAGAAGGGCCGTACGACCAGAGTCCTACCTGAGGTGCCAACACTGACACCGCACACCTCATCTTCCTGACACTCGGTGAGAACAGGGTAGCAGGGCTTGGCAAAGCTGCAGGTGTAACAGTGGAGTCGTCCTCTGGTTGGGGAAGTGGTGAGACCTGTTGGGTCAGCAGAGATCAAGGCAGGAAGGAGAAGGTAAAAGGCAAAGACCAGACCTCCGGGACACACAGAGGGCTGACACACAAAGGAGGAAGAGAGACCTAAAACAGAAGCAGACGGGAATATAAAATAGCTAAGGGAAGAGGGTGAGAAGAATCAGGCAGAAACGAGAGGGACACAGTGACCAGGACAGACAGACAGACAGACAGACAGGAACAGACAGTGCCAAGAAAAACAAGTCAGCAGAAAGGGATACAAAAAGCCAGGCCCTCGGTCCCCAGCTCTGAAAAAAAAAAAGAAAAAAAAAAAAAAAAAAAAAAAAAAAAAAAAAAGCCAGGCCCATGAGCAGGAAAGGGAGACCCAAAGTGAAGTAAATGGTGAAGTCAGAAGGAAACAGGAGCCAGCATTGACAGAGGCACTGAGCACAGAAGTGGATGTGAGAGGCAAAGGGTAGGAACCGAGAGCCGTCCACAAATGCTTCCCCTCCCTCTGGCCTTTTGAGACACAGCTCTACATAGCCCAGGCTGGCCTGGGAGTCCAGATCCTCCTGCCTCAGATTCCCAACGTCCTAAAGTCTCCCCGTTTCTCTTCACCTCTGTCAGCTCCCTTTCCACTGTCCATTTCGCCCTTGCACTACCAGCTCCTGTCCCAGCCCTCCGCTCCTTGTGGACTCCCCAGTCTACCCTTACCCAGTGTCCCCGAGAGGAACAGGAGGCCAAGGAAGGCGCTGGACAGGCCCATGGCAGGAACGGCTCTGCAGTCTGGGAGACCTGTACCCAAAGTCAGACACACCTGCCCAAGACGGGGAGGAACCAGCAAACAAACAGACCAAGAGAGAGAAAGAATCTGGGGTGTGGAGAAGCGAGGAGGATTGCCACAGCCCTCTGTTCCCACACCTGAGTCTCTCGCTCCTGCCCATGCTTGCCTTGAGGGTCTTCTGTTTGCTCCCTGTTTGTTAACTCAACCCAGCTGTCTGCCTCTCTAGACTTGTGTCTGCCGCCTTCCCTCTAGCCTCCTCCCTCCCTCCTTCTCAAGCTGTTCTTGGTTCTCTCGTTGGTTTTTACTCTCTTTTTCTGTTTGTCTTGTTTTTTTTTTTTTTTTTTTTTTTTTTTTTTTGTTTTTTTTTTTTTGTTTTCGTCTGTTCCCATTAGAGCATGTATGCCTCTCAAGGTCACACTCTGAACCCTCCCCTACCCTAGATATCGGAGTCCTGTTTGTTTGTGTGGCATCAACAAAGCCCACCCACCCATTCCCACACCCCACCCCACCCACCAAGCCCAGCTGTTGGGGGGCCCTACCCCGCCAGGCTCTCATGCCTTTGATTCACTTCCCCAACCCCAAGCTTCAACACTGCTACCCCATAATTATCCCTCCTGACTTTACCACCTCAGTCACAGGGAAGAATTAACCAGGAGCCGGGCCGGAAGGATGAATGTCCTTCCTCTAAGAAGAAATTGGAAAAACAGACTGGATGGCTTTCCAGGAGGGACAGTGACTGTAAAGGACGCTAGGGATTAAGAGACTGAGCAGGGACAGGGAGTTTTAGAGGGTCTCTTCAGGGCTGGAGACATGGCTCAGTGGTTAGAGCACTGAGTGCCCTTCCAGAGTTTCTGAGTTCGATTCCCAGCAACCACATGGCGGCTCACAACCATCTGTCATGGGATCCGACGCCCTCTTCTGGTGTATGTGAAGACAGCTACAGTGTACTCATATATAACAAATAAATAAATCTTTAGAGGGTTTATCCAAATCCCCAGCACCAACAAAAGAACCACTGACCAAGAGGGCCACGGCAAGGAGGAGGGTGGTGGGCATCTCAGCATCTCAGCACCTACACCCTGAAAATGGCTCGAGACCCCACAGAGCTTCCCTGCGTAGGAATTCTACCAGTACTTACCATATCGGAAATTAAACGGCCCCTGAGCTCGTTCAGTAGGTAAAAGTGCCTGCGGTGTAAGCTGAGGGCCTGGGCTTGAACCCCAGAACCCACATAAAGGCGGAAGACAGAGTCCACTGCACAGAGATGTCCTGTGGTCCCCACAAGTGCGCAACAGCATGCATTCACCTGCACTCACAAGGAGACAAATAATACATTCATTAGCTTATTGTTTGGGCCTTCCTTGATTGACTGGGAAGTCACTATGCAGGTTGGCCTTGAACTCACAAAGATCCACCTGCCTCTGGACATGCACTAACACACACACACACACACTGTGTGGTGTGTGGTGTGTGTGTGTGTGTATGTGTGTTTGTGTGTGTGTGTGTTGTGTGTGTGTGTGTGTGTGTGTGTGTGTGTGTGTGTGTGTGTGTGTGTAGATAGATGCATGTGAGTGCAGAAGCCCAGAGGCCAGAGAGGACATTGGATCCTCTGGAGCTGTGGTTACTACTACTCAACATAGATATTGGGAAAGGAACCTGTTCTTCCAAAAGAGCAGCAAGTATTCTTATCACCGAGTTATCTATCTCTTCAGCCCTAAGTAAAACTTTTTTTTTTAAAAGGAACTAAGGGGCTCAACAATTTAGAGCACTTGCTGCTCTTGCAGAGGATCCGAGTTCAAGTCCCAGTACCCACATGGTGGCTCACACCCGACTGGTAACTCCAGTCCCAGAGCAGTGGGTGCGTCTTCTGGCACTAGGCACACACACTAGGCACACGGGGCACATTACACACAGGCAAAACATTCATTTACATATAGTAAATCTTTTTAAGAAAGAAATTAAAACAGGAAGGCAGGTGTGATGGCACAAGCCTATATAGTCCCAGCACACAGGCGACAGACAGGAGAATTGTCATAAATTTGAGGTTAGCCTGGACTACATGCTGAGTGGCAGGCTAGCCCAGGCTTTGTCTAAGACTGCCTCAACAAGCAAACACACACACACACACACACACACACACACACACACTATATATATATATATATATATATATATATATATATATATATATAAAATTTAAAACAATAAAAAACCATAAACAGGACATTTAAAATTGGTATTGAAGCCAGGCCCAGTGATTCATGCCTGTAATCCCAGCACTTGAGACTCTGAGGCAGGAGGATCAGGAGTTCAAAGCCAGCCTTGTCTCAAAACCAGCAACAATCAGCTAGCTAAATAAATAAATAAGCATGGTTATATTCATTTAACAAATAAAAAATATATTATATGTTGGGAAGGCATAGCTTTGTGAAAAGTAATAAGTACCCTGCGACGACCCGGACGGGAGAACGGCATTGTTTTACATTTCTGAGAATCCATTTAATGTCGGTCATAATCAAAGGTGGCTGGGTTTTCCTAACCTACTTCTGCGTTCCGTCTGGAATGTGGAAGAGCAAGAACAACCCTCAGATGCAGAATTGAGAAAGGAAGACCCTTGGGTTTCCGGAGGGGCTTAGGAGGCCCCGGGGGTCTTGGGCCACCATTCTGGAACTACTGCTGTGAAGGGGGGAGTTTGGGGCTTCAGACGACGCTCAGAGCCACCCATGGGGCCCCTCCCTTTCCCCATTGGGGCCCTGGTGCTTGCTGGGGGAGACTCTTTCCTCTCTTTTTATTGCTCTATAACGCTCAAGGCGAGGGGGATATAAGGCCGGTGGAGTACAGCCTGAGAGGGGGGTGGGCGGGAGGGAGAGGCGCTACCAGCATAAGGGAACGTGATGAACTCCCAGTTGATCGGGATCCTGTTCAGCGCCCTGCTAGGGGCTGCCCTGGGTAAGGAGGAAGCTACAATGCCCCTGGCACCGGCCCGCCCTTCCCTCTGCTAGAACTCCTCTAAGGGCCAGATCCAGTACCTCTTTTTCCTGACAGGACAGCGCATGCGGTGCTATGACTGCGGTGGAGGCCCCAGCAACTCCTGCAAGCAGACAGTGATCACCTGTGGTGAAGGTGAGCGCTGTGGATTCCTGGACCGCAAACTTCAACCCAGCTCAGAACAAGCCAAGCAACGTGAGTCCTTGGTCGTCCACCCATCCCCCTTCCCACTGCTTCTAACCAGCCCCCTCTTCAATCCTCCGGCTTCCACCCTTCCCGGGTCAGTCTGGCTCTGGGCAGATGGTGCCACTGTTGTAGCTGGGCAGTCTAACGCCCCCGGTTCCTGGCGCTGGGCCTTGAGGAGGCTCTCCCATCCCGTCTTTACTCCTCCTACGGCCCCCCATAGGCCCTGACGAGAGAAGGAGCTGTCTTCTAAGATCAGAGGCAAAATGTTAACCCAAACTCCAAACTTCAGCTGTCAGGCACTGACTGAGGGCTGGAAAGGGTATGTGTGTGTGTGTGTGTGTGTGTGTGTGTGTGTGTGTGTGTGTTTAATATTTTTGTTTGAAATCATTTGATTTGACGGGAAAATTACAAAAGAAATGTACAGAGTTTCCATTCGTGCCCAGTTTCTTCAGGAGCTAATATTCCCGTGTCATTACCAAGATCAGAAAATGACAGTTCAATACTAATTAACCTAAACTTAGATTCTGAGGAAGACACATCTTTTTTTCTGGCCTAAGCTCAAAGCAGATACTCCACTTATTTATATATTTATTTATATACTTACTTATAGTAATAATAATAATAATAATAACAATTATTATTATTATTATTAGCTTCTATATTTGGTTGTTTTAGTTGACTGGAAACAGGACATCACTAAGTATTCTTGCCTGGCCTGGAACTTACTAGGCTGGACTTGAACTCACAAAGATCTGCCCACTCCTACTTCCTGAGTGCTAAGACTCAAGGCAGGTATGAGCCACCATGCCTTGCTTAAAATAATTTTTCATTTTAAAATTTATCTTCTGTACATGAACATTTTTCTGTGTGAATATCCCTGCATTGTTGCCTGTGCCCTGGACAGCTCTCACCCCCACCCTACCTGCCCGGGAAAGTTGGCAGTTGGCACAGAGTCAGTGACACAGGCTCCAGGAGCAGGTGAGAATACAGTGAGCTCCTTTAATACCCTCCGCCCATGCCCCATTGGTTCCAAGAAAGTGTCTGTTCTAAACAGTAGTTCCTGATTGGCTAGCGCTGTTTGCACCAGCAATCCTTGTCCTCTCAGGCAGTCCTCAATTAGGCCCTCCTGCAGGAATGCTGGTGTCACAGACAGTCCTCAATTAGGTCCTCCTCAATTAGGTCCGCGGGCAGATGCTTCTGCAGCTGCACAGCCCCCAGCGTTTACATAGAGGCAGCCCTGTTGTTTTGGCTACAGTGTATCACAGGCCTACCTGCTGCCTTCAGAGGTCAGGAGAGAGGGTAGAAGCCTCTGGAACTGGAATTATGGTTGATTGTAAGCCACAGAGCTTACAATCAGATCCTCTGGAGCTGGAGTTACAGACAGTTGTGAGCCTGCTTCGAGCACTCAGGTCCTCTGGAAGAGCAGCAAGCACTCTCACTTTTTTTTTTTGGGGGGGGGGTTTCTTTTTTTCCGGAGCTGGGGACCGAACCCAGGGCCTTGAGCTTCCTAGGCAAGCGCTCTACCACTGAGCTAAATCCCCAACCCCAGCAAGCACTCTTAACCGCTGAGCTTCCTCTCTAGTTCTATATCTTTTACTTTTAAGACAGGGTCTCACGTCTCCCAGGGTAGCCTCAAACTTGCCACGAATCCTTGACCTTGGGGAGTGTGTTACCCCATCCTGTTTATTTTGGCGGTACAGAACCCTGTTTATTTTGGCGGTACAGCTCGAATCCAGGACTTGGGCACTAGGCAAGCATTTTACTAAGTGAATTTCACTTCCAGCTCTATTCACTGTTTCACGGAGGGAGGTTCTGTTTTATAGCCCAGGGTCAATGGGTCAATCTGACTGGCTTTGAACTCCCTGCAATCCTTCTGCCTCAGCCTCCTGAGTAGCAGTTACAGGCAAGCCCTTGTATGCCCATCTTGTGTTTCATTTAGGTAACAATGCTGGGTTATCTTACAAGCTGTCCCTTTTGCATTTAGCTGTGATTTTCCCCTGTTGGGGCTGAGACATGAACAGTACTGGGCTCCTGCAATATCCTAGCACCATTGCCTAGGTCAGTCTGTTGGCTCCGGTCCCTTGGTGTCAGAGAGATGGGTTTTGTTTGTTTTGAGAGAAGGCTGTGTATCTCTTTTGAGTCCCTGGACATTGTAACTGTTCTCTCTCTCTCACTGAAGGCAAGTCCTGCAGTCAGGAGTTTAACACCCCAGTGCGGTTTTTTTCTCTCAGCCTCCGGGACCTTGAGCCATCACTACCCAGCCTGCGTGGCCACGCATCATTGCAACCAAGTGGCCATAGAGTCAGTGGGAGACGTGACTTTCACAACCCAGAAAAACTGCTGCTTCGGAGACCTGTGCAACGGCGCCGTGGCAAGCTCCTCGACCCCATTGTGCATCTTGGCTGCAGTTACCACCCTGGCCTGGCTCTTGTCAGGACAGTAGAGCAGGAGAGTGGGACTGAGGGTAGGGAAGGGACCGAGGGACCAAGGGAGTGAGGGAGCTGGACATCCAAGGTAAGAAGACAAGCGCTCCGTTGGGTGCCGTTAAAAATGTCGGACTATTCTAGAGATGACTGTAAAATTATTATTTTTTTCATTCTTTGAGGTGAGGTGCTGGGATTAAAGGTGTGAACCACCACTACCCCGATGTTCCTTTATTTTTTGAGACAAGGTGTCTCTAGGTAGCCTGGGCCATCCTGGAACTCACTCTGTAGAGCAGGCTGGCCTTGAACTCACAGAGATCCACCACCTAACTCTGCCTCTGTCTCCCAAAGGCATGTGTCACTGCTCCCAGCTTCCAGGTACCTTCCGTCGAAAAGGTTGAAGGGATGACACGGGTTATCTGGCTTCTAGTTCAGTTAACAACAGTCCATCAGTGGACCTGATCCAATGACACCCCTCAAAACAATGGAGCCTCTGTTCTAGGTGGCTCCTGGGACCTGCTGCTAGGCAGACTCTTCCTTCACAGTGAGGGTCACTGAGGGGGAAGGTTGAGCAGAGGGTTACCCGTATTCCATGGTTTCCCTTCCTCATTCCCTAACTGGAATATTCAATAGGAATAGTTTGAACTGGGAAAGGACAGTTGCTTGAATAACCCACTTAGAGAGCCACCTTGAAGGTGGAAACAAGAGCTCTGTGTCTGCGCACACCTTTCCTTTCTGGGGCACCCTCAAGCTAGGCTGCACCTGCTTCTTGGCAGGGTGTAGTCTAAATTTAGGAGAAGGGTTGTTTCTCCAAACACTGGTGCCGGTGTGCCACCCTCAGGTAAAGGAAGGAAGAAAGGCTTGAAAAACCTGCTCTTCCATTTGATCCGCCCAGCCTCAGCGAAACTCCCTGGAGACCTCTTAGGCAAGCACAAGGGTGAGGTTGTGGGGGGGTGGTGGTGAGATTTCCATGGAAAGAGGGCCTCCCCCGCCTCCTCCTTCTCCTCCTCCTCCTCCCCCACCTCCTCCTCCTCTACCACCCATCTTGGCCTCCAAAATGCTAGGAGTAAAAGGTCATAGAGCCATGTCTGCCTCCTTCCTTTTTTTTTTTCCCTATTTTCTTGTGTTTTTTTTTGTTTCTTTTGTTTTTTTGAAACAAAGTTTCTCTTTATAGCTGAACCTCCCTCTGTAGACCAGGGTGGCCTGGAATTTGTAGAGGTTTGTCTGCCTCTGCCTCCCAAGTGCTGGAATTAAAGGCATTTGCCGCCGCCGCCACCACCACCTGGCCATCCCACTCTCTTTCTTTCTGAGACAGGATCTTATGTGGGTCACGCTGGCCTTGAACTTGCTATAAAGTCAAGAATGACCTTGAACTCTTGTTGCCTCTGCCCCCAATTGTTGAGATTTCAGAGGAAAGTCAGCATGCCCAGATTAGCGCTTATATCTCCTGACAAGAAACACAAAGTTTGTTAGACACTGACATTTATTTCTCAGGATAGAGGATGAGCGGAGGGTCTGGTGAATCAGGCCCAGGCAATGAGGTCAGTGGGTCTTTTGGGCATCGCTCCCTGGAAACAAGACAGGCGTTCTTCCAGACCTAGATCCCAGAGGCACAGCAGTGTGCGTCCAAAGGAGGGGGCCCTATCAGTGGCCAGTGGAGGAGGTAGAGTGTTCTAGAAGGAAATGGGAAAGGACTGGGGGGGGAAATGGAGTGGAGGGTGCCAACTGGAGAAGCAGAAGCCGTGGCTAGAAAGACCACTCTAGGCACAGTCCCATTAAAAAAAAATGGTGCAGGACTAGGAAAATGGTCTTCAGAAGATAAGGAGCCGGGGGTGAGAAGAGAACGTTCTGGAAAGCCGGAGCTCTGAGGACGTGGGAAGAAAGGCTCAGGCTAGAGCAGGTGGGAAGAGTGTGGCCATCGAGCCAGTCTCAATGCAATAGCCAGAGGCCAAGGCCAGCCAGGGAGGTGAGGGAGATGAGGGCCACTGTAGGTGTGGGCCGTGGAGCTGGGCTGTTACAGTTGTCCTTGTCACAGCAGGTGGTGTTGTAGCTCAGGCCTAGCTTGTGGTTGGTTTCATTGAAGACCTCCCGACAAGGCTCCTCTGGTGTGCCACAGCGCAGGTTAGAGAAAACCCACATCTTCCCTAGAGGTGGGAGCCAAAGGAGAAAGGATCAGCGGTGAGCACTGGCTCACCTGTGTCCAGTGGCTACTCTTCCTCCCCAAACCGCTTGGTTTCTCTCTTCTTTCCTCAAAGTCTAATCACCCTTCCTGAGCATGACATGCCCCTCCTCCTGGGACCAGCGCCCGCTTCCTGGGGTCAACACAAGCCTCTGCTAGCATAGTAGAGGCACAGGTCAGTGCCTGGCACATAATCATCTTTGGCCACACGTCATCACTGCTGTAATTCTCAGTCCTATCCCTGGATGGGCTTCAGGCCCAGAGAGCATCTCCTGCCCGGACCCTCCCTCCCAGAGAAGGGGTGTTACCAAGGTACACGTTTGTTGTCAGGCATTTGTGGCCGGGCTCCAGGCGGCAGGACTGTCGATCCACACAGCCCAGCACAGGCACCTTGTAGCAGGAGTGACATCGAGTGTCAGCTGGGGAGACAAGTTGGACGGAGGTCATGGGACATCTGAGTCACTCGAGGATGAGCTGGGTTAGGGTTAGGATGGAGAGCTGGCCCATTAGGCAGGCAGTGCCTCACACCCCGCTTTGTTCAGAGACAGAACAGGTGAGCAATACAGCAAGAAAGTGCAAAGCGATGTGGGCATTGGGCGGAGGTGTTTGTTCTATGTGCAAACCTAAATACCTTCCTCCACCCGGGCCTGTTTGAGATGAGTCAGGAATGGTAACAAAATAACAAAAACCTGGGGCTGAGGATGGCTAGGATGTGTGGAAACAGGGATGGGGTAGAGGTTAGGGTCCAGGGTGAGACTTGAAATAGGGAGAGAGAAGAAGTTAAGGATTTCACAGAGCCTTCAGAGAAGGCGTGGAACTGCGGCTGCAAGAAAACCACTGGTGACCAGCTTTAGAAGTAGACTGGACCTCTGCCAAGAGCTTGGGGCAAACCAGTCCTGAATGAACCGTCTCTACTGTTCTGGCACTCGCTCTTTGGAAAAAGGATTACACCTGGCAGATGTATCATTGTACATCTTAGCATGTAACAAAATGGAGAGGGTGGGTGCAGCAGGTGGCACCTCAGGATTCCTGGGTTGGCTAACTCCAATGTGAGCACGCAACGTGCTGTGAAGGAACAGTCAGTGAAGGAACGGTCAGCCTAGAGAGCCTCCAGGGAACCCATCTCACTTTAGGGTAAGTGCTGTGGCATCTCCTCTGTAGCAGAATCAGGGGAAGTTTGACTCTTGGGAAGGCTGTACAAAGTCACTGGAACCACCCAGAAGGCTTGGTTTGCATCCCTGGTGGGGATATAGGTGTGTCGAGGAAGGAACAGGGACCGAGCTAGGGAGGACCATTGCTGAGCACCTCCATGAGGAGTGGCGTGAGACCCTTTCAACAAGGATGCTCAGCTCAGGGTAGTAGATAAGCAAAGGTGGCTTTGCTAATTCCAGAGACACGCATGTTGGGACTGGCTAGACAGACATTTCGGTGTTACGGTGTGCAGGAAGGGAGCACGCTGACATCAGATGACCTAGTGCCAGGTCAAGTAAGAAGTGTAGGCTGGGTCGATACGGGTCTCGGAGAAAATGACAATGGGGACCTAGGTCCTTCATAATGGACCAAAGAACCTAGGTATGATACATGCGCAATCCCAGCATTTAGGAGGTAGAGGCAGGAGGATCAGGAGTTCAAAGCCAGCTTTGGCTACAGGAGACTCTGCCAAAACAAACAAACAAAAAAAGATACAAGAAATGGAGATATGGAAATAAAACAAAAAAACAAAAAACAAACAAACAAACAAAAAAAAGAAATGGAGGGAAGAGAAGGGGAGGAATAAAGAAAGAGAAGAAACACAGAGCCCTTCATGCTCAGAGATATCTGATCCAAGCCAAGGAGGGTTTGGGGCTTCTTGGGATCCTGAGTAGAGGGACATATGAAGTACTGGGTAGGGTTGAGGTGGGGCCTGGGGCCCTGGGCACTCACCTGAGACCCAGCAGCAGAGCACAGCAGACAGGGTGAGCAGCAAGAGGTGTTTCATGGTGAGGGTTCTGAGAATGTTCACGGCCCCAGCAGTTGGCAGCAGAGTCCCAGAGATCCAGCTCTGAGAGTCGAGCGGTCTTCTCAGACTTAATACTCCCAATGGCTCCTCCCTTCCAGGCCTCTGCCCTCTGTGGGCACCTCCCTCCTGATTTATTCCCAGCTGACCAAAGAGAAAGACCAGAGGTGGGAAGGGTCCAAGAGCCTGGGTAGGGAGGGGAGACAGGAAAGGGAGATGGGAGAGGATAAGTGTCACTACTGGGCAACTCCATTTTGGATCTTGGATTCAGGGTCCTCAGCTGAGGGCCCCCCTGCCCTGGAGGAGCATCAGAAAAGCCTCTGTGACTTAAACAGCCACAACGCGCTAGCTTCTGCTAGTTCCCAGGAAACGAACAGTGTGTCGTAGCCTGAGTTGATCCGCAACTTTGGGTGCCTGGGGGTGGGAGGACATTGATCAGACATTCCGGCAGAAATCGATGAAACAGGCTGAATTAATGTAGATACAGACCCCACCCCGTCTTCCAAGTGATGCTGAGCCACAAGATAAAGGCTTGTGGCATCATGGAGGGTTTCTGTGATGTCGTAGAGGCGGGGCTGAGGAGGCTGTGTATCCTGGAGGACCACACTAACATGCCAAGGATGCCCTCAGCCCACTTGGGCTTGGGTTTGGGAGGAGCACCTTGGGTAAGGAGGAGCATCATGGGCACCCAGAGGGGACATAGGAACAAAGATAAGAGATAATGATGATGATGTCATACATTGCGCATTCCGATGATGTCATACGTGAGCATTCCGATGATGTCATCTCTCGCTTTTTGGCACCCTCAGTGTATTGATTTGGGTCTCACATTCTCTTATCTCCATTTTTCCTGATGAGGGGACAGGCAGGGGTTAAGCGGCTTGCTCTCATCACCCAGCTACTGTGTGGCTGGATGAACTCAGGATTGGAACTCAGGAAGCTGAGCTTCAAAAATGTGTGGTACTTTGGGGCCTCACTAGTTGTTTGCAAACACACACACACACACACACACACACACACACACACACAAATTTAAGCTACTTTCAAAGCCTGAAGAATGCAACTTGGCTTGTGAGGATTCCTAAAGGGACCCAGAAATTGGTGGCCTCACATTCACTCTTATCTGAGCCCCAAGTCCGGCAGGATCCCCATCCCTGCCCCTCTGCTTCCCTCCGGTCTCCCTGCTGATTCACTCCCGCCTCTGACTACCACATCTCAGCCATGGCCTTGGTCCTGCAGCTGCTGCCTCTGTTGCTCTCCAAGGTCCAAGGGAATCCCGAGGGTAGGTCATCCCTGGGAAGTTGTGATGGACAAAGAAAGACTGAGATAAACTAGGGTGTGTGTGTGTGTGTGTGTGTGTGTGTGTGTGTGTGTGTGTGTGTGAGAGAGAGAGAGAGAGAGAGAGAGAGAGAGAGAGAGAGAGAGAGAGAGAGAGAGAGCCTGATAAGCTAGCCTTAACAATCTCCCTCCCCCACCCTTCCTAGTTTCTCTGGAGGGCAACCCTGGGGACCGGGTGAATCTCTCCTGCATAGGGGTCTCCGAGCCCACCCGCTGGGCTTGGGCGCCTAGTTTCCCAGCATGCAAAGGCCTGTCCAAAGGGCGCCGCCCGATCCTCTGGGCCTCTTCGAGCGGAACCCCCACTGTGCTCCAGCACTTCTCTGGCCGCCTGCGTTCCCTCGACACTGGTATCAAGCGGCTAGAGCTGCTACTGAGCGCCGGGGATTCTGGTACTTTTTTCTGCAAAGGACGCCAAGAGAACGAGAGCCGCACAGTGATTCAAGTGTTAGGGGACAAGGCAGGTTGCCGGCCTTCGGGATCTACCCACGGTAGGTCAAGGCCCAGATGCTCAGGAGCACTTAATTTGGACACACACCCGGGACAAAAAGTGGGACGGAATCTTGTAGATCGGGAAAGTTAGTAGAACCCTATGGTCTGTACCCCTGACCTCTGTATCCCTCCCTGCCTCGCCGTCTCCCCAGGGTCCGAGTATTCCAAAGTCTTGATCCCGTTGCTGGGCTTTGGGCTTGTGCTGGGACTGGGAGCCTCCGGCTTGGTCTGGTGGCGGCGCAGGTGAGCACTGGAGGCGGAGCCTGGCTTAAAATAGGGTGTGACCAGTCAGGGCGGGGGGCGGGGGTGAAGAGGTGGGATAGAACCCTAACCTTTGCAAAGAACAAGAAGTGTTTGGAGACCTGACGTTTGTTAGAAGAAAGCTAGTGGTCAGCCCTTGGGTGCTAGGCTACAGGCTGCAGGAAAGGGCAAACTGAAAGTTCAGAAAGCCCAGAGAGTGGGCGGGACCTGGTTCCCGAGGAGCCTAAGTTGTTTTGCTGGTCGGAGACTGCAGTTTGCACAGTTCTTATTGGCGCCGCCTGCGGCCGAGGAACAAGTAAGACGAGACTGGTGACTCTCCAAGGACTTCCTTACAGACGCTCGCCCCCGCCCCCGCCCCCGCCCCCGCCTGGACCACTACCCACAATTGGTGAGATTAACCGCACCCCATTTCTCCTCTCCTACCCGCACAATCCCTAACCCTGAATTCTTGAGTCTGAGTCCTTGCCAGGAGCAGACAGAGTTGGTCATTTTCTCTTCACCCTTCAGCTGTGTTCCTCCCTCCCACATAGCTCCAGTCATAAATGCTGAGCCACAGCGGCCTTTAGAACAGGAGTCCAAGATCTCAGGCCACCTGGACCAGGAGCCGGTAAGGGCCTGGGGATGGGAAAGAGGCAGGCCAGCATCCCGGAGGAAAGTGGGCCAAGAAAAAAGCCTAGCTAGGCTGTTGTGGAGCGGCCGTGTAATCCTAGCACTCTGAAGGTTTACGCAAGAGGATGGGAGCCAGACTTTGCTACATGGTCGCCATTACCCACTGTGGGGAAAAGAAAACAGCTTTGATTCCAAGCCAAGGGATCAGACTGATGAGATCCAGTACTATTTTCCTCCCTCTACCCCCTCCAGAACCTCCACTATGCTGATCTGGACCACTCTGTACTCAGGAGGCACCGCCGGATGTCTGCTTTGGTTCCTGGTGATGCTTCCACCGTCTATGCGGTTGTAGTCTAAAGGGAAGCCCTTGTTCTCCCAACCCTTCCAATCTGGGGCTTCCCTGTATAGCCTCAGCTAGAAGGGGAAGGCACCATGGACAGAGGATCTATCTAGGAGCCTGGCTCCCTGGGATGCGTTCTGCCACTGCTCAGTTTCCAGCCACTTCTGTCCCCTCTATAACATCTTTTCTTCCCTTCCGTTTCCTATCATACCCCACCTCCTCACCCCGACTCTGGTTTTCGAGACTGGGTTTCTCTGTGGACAGCCTTGGCTGTCCTGGAACTCTGTAGACCATAGACCAAGCTGGCCTTGAACTCAGAGACTTCACCTGCCTCTGCCTTTGCCTCCCAACTTCTGAGTTTAAAGGCACCACCTGGCCCAGTCAAGTATTTTGAACTTTAGCCATAGACCCACCTCTCTTTCCTGCCTGACTGCACTCCCTCTGCTCATTGGCCGCAGCTGTTCATCCCCTAAGAGCTTGCCAGCCCTTCCTATGCCCTACCACAAGATAACATTCACCCCTCTTCAAACCAGGGTTTACTTTGTTGCTATTGTCTTTGTAGACGCCCTGCCATTCTGCTGATCCCTTTGTTTCTCCTCCTTACTCCTCTTCTAGGAAACTAGCCATTCAATCCTTAGCCCCCGAAGGACACTCAGTATTCCCGCCAACCCAGATCTCAGACCTAGTACACTCTGCCCAGATGGCTTCAGACCTTTTGCACAAGGCATGTCAAACCTGACTCAGTAATTTCCTAAGCCACCCCCTGGGTCCTTCTCTGCAATCTCTTGAAGAAGCCAAGTTGCCCAAGCCAGAAACTGGGAGTCAGAGTCCACCACCTCCTTCTCTCCCACACAAGGACTTTTCAGGAACACCCCCATCTTTCCACTCCTTTTAAAGACAAACTCTCTTGTGGTGGAGGCCAGCTTTGAAATCCTGCCCTCCTTACCTCCACCTTCAGTGCGGGGGTAACAGTGATTGTGAGTACGGACCACTGCCTAAGGCCGTGTCTGCAGGTCACTGTCCTCTCTGCCTGTCTCTGTGCTGAGTGCTGCCACCAGAATATTCTTTCATCATTGGCTTCATGGGTGACCCACAGATCCTTCCGATCCTCCTGCCCTGCCCTTCTTATTCAAAGCCAGAGGAGATCCTCCCAGTATCAACCGCTGGTTCTCTCCCAAGGCTTCAGCTCTAAGGCTGTGGGTATGGACATTGCGTGCAGGTGCCCCAGTACTCAGTCCCCTCTTAGGCCTATCCATCACTTTCTGTGTACACGTGCCCTCCTTAGAGAATTTCTCCGCAATATTCTCCCTACAACACTCGTTGGCGCTTTGAAATAAATTCCATCTTCTGGATTTCTTCTTCCTCTTGCTCACTTCCTGCCCGGATAATTATTTATCCTCAGGATTTCATTCGAGTGTAGCCTTTTCTGGGATATCCTCACCCCAAATTCTTGCCTACTCCTGCACAAAATTTGATACTCTAGAAACCCTCTGGTTTTTCCTCATAGAAACAGACTCCTGCAAATCGCCCCATTGCAACACTTTATAAGAAAGTATCAGGAAGTATGAGTTCCTTTTGGATGTCACTGTTAAGCCTTGGTACATGAATGATGGTCCCTTTCTTCTTTATCAAATAAAGGCGGACTTGTAATCCACCAGAGCCTGACTCACCTGACATTTAGGTAAATTCAGAAAGCAACCATCCACCCACACACATAATTCCCATTCTACCTTGCCTACTCCCCGCAACAGAAATGGTCTCTTGTCCCTCTGTGTATGTGAGCCCTGTGACAGGGTTGGGGTGTGTCAGGAAGCACATAAAGAGGAGGGTTTTTAAATGGAACAGTCCAGCTGGGCGGTGGTGGTGGCCCATGTTTTTAATCCCAGCTCACACTAGACAGAGACAGGTGGATCTCTGAGTTTGAGGCCAGCCTGGCCTACAGAGTGAGTTCTAGGGCAGCCGGAGCTACACAGAGAAACACTGTCTTTAAAATTACAAAACAAAACAAAAGTTAAGAGTCCTCCCTAGCACTGATCCCAGCTTCCGATTTCGGCTCCACCCCATCCCTTTGTCCCAGTGAGAAACCAGCCACAGCCCTTATCTAAAAGGCCAATTTTATTTTATTGGTTTTGACAGAGAAGACTCACCCAATGGCTCCTAGTCTTTGTCCCATACTAAGTCCTTCCCTATCCTGGGGCATCTCCCACGACTACCCAGCCTCTATTACCTGATTCTACTCCCTAGACGGCTCTATTCCTAGCTAATTGGAGCCCCAAACCCAGCCCTCAGCAGTGGGGGCGTGTGCTGAGCACCAGGCAGAGGGAGCTGAGGCCAGCTCCAACCTTCTCCAGTTCCGAGCAGGACACAGGTACCAGGGTGACGTCAGAGAGCTTTTGCAGAGCCTGCAGGGAGGACCCCAAGGGTGTTTTGATCCCAGGGCCACGCCCCCTCTAGCCAGTTCCTAGTAGTCCCAGAGCCACGCCCCCTCTAGCCAGTTCCTAGGGGTCTCAGAGCCACGCCCCTTCTAGCCAGGTACTAGGGGTCCCACCCAGGCTTCTGAAGAAGGGCCCACTCCTTTCTCCCACTGGGAAAGACAGACTTATTTCTCTGGTTGGTGGAGCGGTTTTCCCTTCCCTCACCTCCTGGCTGTTGGGCAGGTCCCCACCTCCGCGGTGCAGAAGGAAAGGTGTGGTACCAGGCAACCCAGGACGCAGAAAGAGACAGTCACTCGCTGCGTCATCTGGGAGGGTCAGAGAGGCGTAGGGGTGATCAGTCAGTGCTGCCATTGCCTGGAGAGAGGAGAGGGCGTTAAGGTCTCCACATCTGAGTCTGCCTGACCTACCACAACGTAAGGGCTTGGGGCAAGGGTTACTTTTGTGAGATAAGGACAGCAAGTATATAACGTCTGCTGTGTCAGACACGGTCGGTCTCAGGCACTTTAGCTACCGCTTGCTTTTGCAACCCCTCCCTGGCTCTTGTTTCTTCTGTACCTTATGTTTACTAGGGTGTCCCTTTGTGTTAGATGAACGTCTTGGAGAAGACAAGGGCTGTGGGCAATTCCCAGAGCTAGCCAGCTTCAGTACCGCCCTTGCCCCGAACCACTCCCACTTTGTTGGCCACGCCTTCAACACAGCCTTGCCCCGCCTCACCCTGACGGCTTTTTGGGCAGCCTCACTGCTTCCAGCCACCACCGTGCGAGGTCCTCCCATGCCACAGAGGCCGCGCAGATGCGAGGCACCAGAGACCGGTACGGTAGAGACAGCGAAGTCCTAGGAGAGCAGGTGGATTTAGGGGTGCGTAAGGAGCACAGGTCAAGCCCTCTGGCACATTGGCGGCACTCCCTCCCCAAGCTTCTCTGGTTCCTCACCCGGAACGTGTCTGCCACGATCTCAGCTCCTCGATGATTGGTCCACTTGGAGAGGCCTACGAAAAACTCCCGGCCTGAACCCCGGGAGGATACGAAGGTTTGAAGGCCAGAGTGAGTTTGGAATCAAGACTTGAGATCGCCTAGCCTCCCAAACTCTGTTTCCCTGGGCCAAGCCCCCATAGGTGTAGCCTCACCGGTGAAGAGGACGTCGGTGCCGTCCAGCGTAGCGTTTTCATCCCCCATCTCCACAATTCTGAGCCCCAAGTCCTGGAGAGCTTTGCGGACTCCATCAACCTTGGAGAAGAAAGAGTCAGCAGAGACATCCTCACTCCCTATTTCCTGCCAACCCCAGAGCCTCCTCCCCTCGACCTTCCTTCACCCCACCCCGGGCAATCCTGTCCTCCAACAACAACGGTACCCTGGCCCTCACCTCAGGCCGACGTGCTGGGCTCCAGGGCCTTGTGATTAGGGCCGTGTCTCCTTGGATCACAGCCGTGTCACCAAGCAGTGGTCCCAGCGGCAGTGATTCCTCAGGAGGCAGTTCAAGAAGCTGCAGCCCTAGTCGTTGCCTCAGTTTACCTCCTAGTACTCCATGCTCCCTTTGAGCTTTAGCCAGATCCAGAGCCGGAAGACCAGCGCCAGCACCTTCCCCGGATGCCAAGCTCTCGGGGACACCCCGGATCAGGGCATGGGAACAGCGACCCAGCCCCTCCCCCGGCGTCCCCATCACATCCACACAGAAGCCCTTTCCAGCCAAGCCGTTTTGTTTTTTCTCTTTACTTCACTTGTCTAAGAGAAGAAACAGAAAGGGGCGGGGGCAAAAGAGAAAGACATGCAAAGAAGAGAAGGGGGGAGTGTTAAAAGCTCCTAGGTCTTCCTCCTGCCATCTCCCGGCGCCCCTCCCACTCTGCCCCACCCCCTCCAAACCTTCTGGCACCGTGGACCCCGCTCAGCCTCCTTTCACCGGGGATCTGCGTTAAGAGGCGCCCAAGGGAACAAGACTTGGATCCTTAATCTCCCAAACACCTGTTGCCCCTGCTCGGGGCTCCGCTAGGTCCCTTCCCCGCGCCCCTCCTGGCAGCCGCTAGGATGCGCTCACTCCCCAAAAATGCGGCGGCCCCGCCCCCTTAACCCTCAGCTGCTCGCAGCAGGAGGGACCCAAAGTCCTGCCAGGGACCCGCAGAGGTTATGAGACTGGAAAAGAAAGCTGGATGGTTAATCAGGACTTGGGGTGTGAAGCCTCGAACGCTCGACGGAGAAAGGGGCACGGGCGCAAACCGGAGGAACTAGAGTCTAAGGAGTTAAGCATCCTCTCTCTCCACCCCGGGTCGTCACGCTGCCCTTCGAGCGACCCAGTACAAACCAGACTTAGTCCCGGAGGACTGGGAGAGGTCTTAAACGAAATCTGGAGGGCGGAGAAACGGGGGAGGGGCGCGGCGTGGAACCACTCCAGGCTTCAGAACTCTGTAACGTACCCCTTGTCCGTCTTCTACTAAAGTCTACCCCGCCCAGCTCTTCGCCCAAGTGCAGGTGATTCGCACACTCCGTCCGGTGCAAGCTCGTATGCAGCACCCCCAAACTCCAGCCTCCC
The DNA here is from genome assembly GCF_011064425.1 of Rattus rattus. Lineage (NCBI taxonomy): Eukaryota > Metazoa > Chordata > Mammalia > Rodentia > Muridae > Rattus > Rattus rattus. The sequence continues at coordinate 7,656,991 of NC_046171.1, read as the reverse complement.
TCTACCGTTCCGGAGACAGCCCCCTCTCCAGACTCACCAGCGGCCACCTCCACTCCTGCAGCCTTGTGATTTCGGCCTTGGCCCCACCCCCAGAGGAGAGAGTTGATGAAGATGGGAGCTTGAGTCTTCAAGCAGGAGAGACCGATAGCTCGGGCTTTTGAGGGGTTCCTAGGGTAGGCGAGCTCACGTACGGCGATGGGGCGGGGGCGCGATGGTCTGGCGGCTCCGGGGCATTGTCTAAGCGGGACGGGGCGGGACCTCTTAAGGCCACGCCCATTCCGCCCTGCTAGGCCGCGCCCACTCCTCCAGGGCTGAATGCCCCCCTTCCCTGAACTCAGGCACCGCCCCAAGAGCGCTGCCCAGGCCCACCCAGATCCCACTGGCCCTGGCTGTGGGGCTGCAAACGCGACGAGGATCACGAAACAACCCTCTAACGGACAGATGCAAAACATGGTAGACCCTGTACAAACAGTCCCCTCCTTAATTCCCCGGCAGCTGCACTGAGCTTAAGATCACTGACCCTTCCCTTCATTTGCAGCCCAGCACACTTTAAGCCGTCTTTGTGTAAACACAACACTAGATTTTTCCATTCTGTATTTTATTACTGAAATACGTTGTTTTACCCAACCCACCCAAAAATAAAAACCTTACCCTTGTCCTCTAATCTTTCCCTTATCCCCAGTCCCATCCCCGGCCCTGCACAAGTGCCCCGGATTTCCTGCCCACTGGCTATATCGGAGTGTGTCCATTATGTAGCAACATGGAAGCCTCTGTGGAGAGCACAGAGTGGGTGAAGGACCCTTAAAAAGGTGCTCATTTGAGAGCCCTGGCCACTTGCTCATAGGCCAGCTCTATCTCTTCATCGTCAGGACAGGTGGAGGCGAATTCTTCCCGAGCGTAAGCGTTGCTCAAGTACCGATGCACTCCACGGAACGCCTCCGGGATGGTGAATCCTCTGTACTTTTTGCACACCACCTGAAGGTTGGAGAGAGGTCAGCGTGTTAGCCCCAGGGAACACATGCTTGCTTTGCTTGGAGCTACTGAACTTTTTCTTCCTTTAGGGTCTGTCAGGTAAAACTGAGCCCTGTCCAGGCTGCCGGACTATTCTGCCTCCACTTTTACAGACTTTTTGCTGCCATTGTTTTGAGACAGGGTCTCTCTATGTAACCCATGCTGGATGATCTCTGGAACCTTTTCCCTGAGTAACTGGTATTACAGGCATGCACCCTGTGCCTAGAGTCTTTAAAAAATTGTCCTTCTAGATGTTATTTATTTAGGCTTAAAAAAAAAAAAGGTTTATTGGGTTGGGGATTTAGCTCAGTGGTAGAGCGCTTGCCTAGCAAACACAAGGCCCTGGGTTCGGTCCCCAGCTCTGGAAAAAAAAAAAGTTTTTCAAGACAGGGTTTCTCTGTGTACTCCGGTTGACCTGGAACTTGCTCTGTAGACTAGGTTTCAAACTCTGTGATCCACCCATCTCTACATCCCAAGTGCTGGGATTTAAGTGCATGTAGCCATGCATTCGCTGGCTACATTTATTTTTATTTTATGTGGATGGGTGTTTTGTCTATTTGTATGACTGTGCACTAGGACATCAGATCCTCTGGTATGAGTTACATATGGCTGTTAGCTGCCATGTGGGTGCTGGGAACTGAACCTGGGTCCTCAGGAAGAGCAGTTAGCAACATTAACCACTAAGCCATCTCTCCAGCCCAACTGGCGACTTCTTACTGATTCTTTCCCCTCCACCCCTGATCCTTATTCCCGCCTCCCCTAAGACAGGGTTTCTCTGTAAACCTGGCTATCCTAGAACTCACCTGGTCACTAAAACTAAATAGAAAGACCCTGTCTCGAGAAACTAAAACACAGAAGAGAAATGGGCTGAGAAATGGCTCAGTGGTGAAAAGCACCCTCTGCAAACTCTTGCAGATGTTTGGTTTCCAGCAACCTCACTTCCAGGGGCTCTACCTCCCCCTTCTGCCCTCCAAAGGCACCTGCACTTACAATGTAATTAAAACTGAATATACACAGAGGCAGAGACAGACACAGGCTAGGCATGTGGTTAGTCCTGAGTTCCATTTCCAACACACACACACACACACACACACACACACACACACACACACACACACACAGAGAGAGAGAGAGAGAGAGAGAGAGGCATAATTAGTAAAGAGTAACATTTTTGTAGTGAATTTTGTCCACTTGACTTTCAGGTCATCATCTATTAGTACCTTGATGTGAATGGGTTTTTTTATTTGTTTGTTTGTTTTATATTTTGTGTGCATTGGTGTTTGATTGCATGTACATCTGAGTGAAGATGCCAGATTCTCCAGAACTGGAGTTACAGACAGTTGTGAGCCACCATGTGGGTACTGGGAATTGAACCCAGGTCCTCGGGAAGAGCAGCCAGAACTCTTAACCACTGAGCCATCTCTCCAGCCATCACATCCCTTGATGTGAATTTCTTATCTCCAATTCCACTGTTTGTGGGCAAGAACTAACTTAGTATCATTTGCTTTTTTTCTCTTTTTCCCCTCTCTTTTGTGTGGTGTGTGTGGGGGGTAGAGGTGGTGTTGTTTGAAACAGGGTCTTATTCTGTGGCTAAGGCTGGTCTCCAACTCACACTGAACTTACTTCGGCCTGTAGCAGGCTGAAGGTTGCAGGCATGAGCCACTCTGCCCAGCCTTTTCTGGTGCTACTCTGTTGATGGTGGAGTGAGAGTGTCTATGTTTTACTAAATTACACTGTAGTTTTAAGGACAGAAAGGAAACAGCAACTCAGGAAGAGTCCTTGAGAGAAAACGGGGAAGCCTGGGGTATGTGGAGAGTTACAATGTAGACGTGAGAGAATCCTATGTTTGATTGATGTGTGCAATACTGTGTGATATAGTTGCAGGTAAAGCCTACTTGGGAGCAACCCTGGACACAAACATGCAGGCCCACACATAGGCACACAGGCACACACAGACACACAGGCCCACACATACACACAGACACATAGACATACACACAGACACACACATACACACAGATATATAGACATACACACAGACACATAGACATACACACAGACACACACATACACACAGATATATAGACATACACACAGACACATAGACATACACACAGACGCACATAAGCACACACAGACACATAGGTACACACAGACACACAGGCACATAGGCGCACACATACACACAGACACACAGTGATAGAGGCACACACAAACAGATACACAGACACACAGACACATAGGCACACACAGACACACATGCACACAGATACACACACACACACGCACACACACACACACTGTGAAACTGAATGCCAGTCTTGATTGGACGCTATATAACCACGACTTGTCTCCTGGAATGTAATTTTCTTACTTAGCAGCTTCTGCTAAGGGATAGATGGTGGTCCCTGGGTGGGTCCACCACTGGTTACAGTCTATGGAAACCATTCGGAGAACGTGGATGCTTGCCCTGCAAGGTATGAGTGCCTGAGTTTGGGTCCTCAGCATTAACGTCAAAACCTAGGCATGATAGGCAGCGCCATTGGACTGATGAGATTGTTCAGCTGGGTAAAAGCATCTGCAGCCGAGTCAGGTGACTAAAGCTCAATTTCTGGGCTCTCCCAACTCCCCCAATTTTCTTGGAACTTCTATACCTCATTTGTGCACCGCTCCTTGTAATGAATTAAAGATGATTTCTTTTTTTAATTTCACCATAGAGATTCATCCCGTTCCCCCCACCCCCCACGGTGACCACCGACCTGGACTATGTGAAGCTTTGGCAGCAGATTGCAGTCAGCCAGGGTGAGCTCATTGCCATCCAGAAACTTCCTCTGAGAGATGCCCTCATCCTCGGCGCTGGTTTCATCCACTTCTTCCGGGAGGGGGGATGTCAAGTAATTGTCTAGAACCTTCAGGGCTTTCAGGAGTCCCTTCTCTAGGTCTGTGAGAGAGAGGAAGCTAATCAGAACTTTAAACACTGGGGTGACAGCCTGCCCAAGAAGAGCCGTTGGGATGTGAGGGCATAGCTCTGAGGTAAAGCGCAGGCTTAGCACGTGTGAGACCCTGGATTTGATTTAGAAACAAAACAACCTCACTGCGTGTGTTATTGTTACCATCTTTTCTTCTTCTTCTTCTTCTTCTTCTTCTTCTTCTTCTTCTTCTTCTTCTTCTTCTTCTTCTTCTTCTTCTTCTTTTTTTTGTTCTTTTTTTTCGGAGCTGGGGACCGAACCCAGGGCCTTGCGCTTCCTAGGCAAGTGCTCTACCACTGAGCTAAATCCCCAACCCCTTTCTTCTTCTTTAAGGTTTATTTATATATATTCTTGTCTATGTGTATGTGTGTGAGCCTGTAGGAGTGTGTGCCTTGTGTGTGAATGTAGGAGCCTGGGGTGGGACGAGGGTCAGAAACAGGTTCAGATCTCCAGGAATTGGAGTTACATACAAGTAATTAGCTGTGAGTTGATGGGTGGGTGCTGAGAATCAAAACCCAGTCCTCTGCAGGAGCTTTTAGCCAGGGGACCATCTTTTCAGTCCCCACTTTATTTTTGAGACAAGGTCTCTCCCCGAACCTAGAGCTTACCCATTAGAGTGGACTAGCTGGACTACCTGAGCCCAGACTTCCTCCTCCCTCTACTTCCCCAATACTGGGGTTACAGTAGCTGCCCATCACATGTAGATTTTGACATGGCGGCTGAGCATCCAAATGCAGGCTCCCGGTGCTCGTACTTGCGTGTCAAGCACACAGGTGACTGAGCCATCTCCCCAGCCGCCCGCTTGCAATTTATTCCCGCAACTAGAAATGGAGCCTCAGGTTTCACACGCTAGTCTGGCTCTCTCTATCCTGAGTCATATCCTCTCCCTCAGCCTCCCAGTCAGTCTAGAAACAAGTCTCAGCCACTTCTCATGAAAACCCAGAAGATGAACGTTATCCCCATGCTATAGATCTGGAAGCAGATTTAGAAAGGTGCAGAGACCTCCTCAGAATCGATCATTCCCCAACTCCACCAAAAAAAAAAAAAAAACAAAAAGTATGCAAAATAGTGAAAGAGGTGTCTGTGAGCCTGGAAATTCTACAGTTCATGTGGTGGTGTGGGGTGCACACATGGGGGTACACTTTAACAATGAGTCGTAGGGCTGGAGAGATGGATCAGCCGTTAGAGCACTGGCTGCTCTCCAGAGGTGCTGAGTTCAATTCCCAGCAACCATATGGTGGTTCACAACCATTTGTGCTAGGATCTGATGCCCTCCTCTGGTGTGCCTGAAGACAGCTAATATATATATATAATCTTTGAAAAGGAGAAGGAGAGGGAAAGGAAGGAGGAGGAGGAGGAGAAGAAGAATAATGAATGAATGAATGAATGAATGAATGAATGAATTGTAACCAGTGGTGGTGGTGCAGGTAGAGGCAGGTAGATCTCTGAGTTTGAGGCCAGCCTGGTCTAAGAGTTCCAGAACAGCCAGAGCTACATAGAGGAAACCCTGTCTCAGAAAAAGAAAAAAACCAACAAAACCAAACCAAAAGAATGAACTCTGGAAGGTAGAGAGAGGACCACCTAGTGGGGACAGCGAGGTGATGTGTAAGGGTATGAATTCAGTTTCAGATGCCAGTACCCGATTTAAAAGCTGGTCTTGGGACTTCCGTGGTTAAGAGCATTTGGCTGTTCTTGCAGAGGACCTGGGATTTGATTCCCAGCCAACATCTGTAACTCCAATCCAGGAATCTAACAGTCCCTTCAGGCCCTGCACACAAGGTGCAGAGATACACAGACAATGCTCGTATATGTAAAAATAAAACGAACTCCCAAACCCCAAAAGTCTCGGCAATGAGACAGCAGGGAGGTTAGAGGAGTAAGGCAGGAACGGAGGGTTGGAAGAGCTCTAGGAACATCCGCTCTGTCTCCCTGACAGCTGAGCTCACGGGGGTTCCTGGTGCACCAACCCTAGAGTCTTCTGTAGGACCCAAACCCCTGACCCACAACACTCACTGTCATTGAGGGCCGGGTTTGAGTTCTTGATGTAGGCAGAAAACTTGGCAAATATGTCCAGCCCCGAGGTGTTGGATTCGGGGTTCAGAGCAGCCAACTTTGGGTACCTGGAAGGCAGAGGGATAAGGTGAAGTCCTTTCTGGGGGGGACTCTGCCCTAAGGCTGGCCACCTGCCTCCCCTCTTCAACTTTTGTTCCGAAAAGCCTCCCAGTTCCCCTTTTCTTTCCTAGTGTCCCCCGTACCTGGGAGGGCACAGCACGGCCTCCAGGAACTCCTCGATTTTGTTGGTATCTGTGTGCACTTCGGTGCCGTAGAGCAGGAACGGGAGCTGCCCACCGGGGCAAAGCTTCTGCACCGTCTCTGTCCGTCTGGAGAAGGGGCCACGTGTCAAGGAAGGAAAAGGGGAGACCAGAGACCTCGGGATGTAGGAGAAGTAGATTTGCTCCAGAAAAGAGAGACGTGTTTAAGGTAGAAGGGGAGGTCACGTGGGTGCGCATGCGCATACGTGTACACATGCGTCTACACAAGGGATGTTGAAAGGGGCAGGAGGGGGCCCACCTCTTGGTGTCCACGGTGGTAACGTTGAAGGTGACTCCCTTGAGCCACAGCACCATGAACAGTCTCTGGGAGAAGGGGCAGTTCCCAATCTTGGCGCCATCACTCCCAGCCTGAAAAGCAACGGCACCCCAGAGTTAGACCTGGTGCACCTCATCCTTACCAGACCTGTTCTCTGAATCTCCTGCTAGTCCTGACAGACACTGCTAAGACGTCTAAGCCACCCCTAGAGCCGAATTATTTTCCCCTTTGGGCCTGGATCAGCAAAGGTAGGCGGCGGCGGCATCCCAGTGATTGACAGGGGGGAGGAGGCAGAGGAACAGTTAAGTCTTGGCTAGCTTTGAGAATCAGGATCCAAAAGGTGGAGAATAGGGGACTTGGTGGGGCTGGAATTGAATACTAGATCTTCTCCAGTGGAGCAGAGAGGTAGGGCAGGGTTTGGAAACCGGGTCCCCATTCTCTAAACCTCTATTCAAGCTGTTTCTGGAAGCTGGGCTGGTGAGCCAGAGGACCTAACCTCACCTTAGCGATATGGAGGGCCTAACAAAGGGGGCAACTCTCTAATTGGATGCAGGTGACCTCATCCCCCAAGGGACACCTCCCCCTAGACTGAGGGTGATTCATTTCTGTGTCTTCAGGCCTCAGCAGCTTCCTTCCCGGCAAGGAAGTGGGGGCAGGGATCTATACACACAGAGGCCTAGGCAGCTACTGACACCCTTCCAGTTCCCCAAACCCTCACTCTTCTCGTTCTCTGATTCTCTGAGATCCTCCTCACAGGACACAGGGCCAACATCTCCACAGCATCACCTCACTCAGGGTAAAAATAGCCCCTGGAGGCGAGTGTGAGGTGGGGACCACACCTAAGGGGCGGACCTAGGCTCCAGTTCTCTTCCCAGGGCCAAGAAACTGGGAAAGGCTGCCAGGGAAAACCCAGAGGGGGAAAAAAAAAAGCATAGAGACAAACAGGACACCAACACACAGACAAGACGAACCAGGAGTGCAAAGGGAGGTGGAGAAGCAAAAGGGGGTGCGAATGTGCACCCACTGGGAGGAGACCTGCCCGGAGAGGAAGGGAAGGCATGGGGGTATGGGGAAGGGTGATGCCGGAGGGGCCGGGCCTGGGCAGAGGAGGAGAGCCGCAGCCAGCGGTTTCTGAACCCAAAAGCCCAGGACTATCTCTCCTTGACCACACCCACGGAGAGGATGGTATGAAGGAGGAGGGCAGTGGGGGGGGGTGCTTTTTCTTCCATATCCATCAGCCCCGGTATTTTAATCTAACCCAAGGAGTCTCCTGTCCCCTTTGGAGCTCTCCTCTCTTCCTAAGTAACTATGGCTAAACTTTAATCTCCTTCCTGCCTCACAGTCTCTAGCCTCCCTTAGCTGGAGGGGTGGGTGGGTGGGTTCGTCATCTCAGCCATTGATTGTGCTGCTTCGTGAAGGCTCTTTGCTTCCACTCTGCGACACACTCATCCTTCAACCCTTCTAGATTCTCTCTCTCTCTCTCTCTCTCTCTCTCTCTCTCTCTCTCTCTCTCTCTGTCCCATCTTTCTTTCTTTCATAGGGCCACACGTCCTAGCCGATTCTTCTTCTTGAACCCCACCTCTGTCCCTTTCTCGGTCCTTCAGTCGTCTGCACCCCCCCAACCCCGCACCGTACCCCATTCACTCTCTCACTTCTGAAAACCATTTCTTCACTTTTCTCTCCTTTAAGCTGCTGGAAACCTCTTCCACAAACTTTTCAGAGAGTCTGGAACTCTCATTACGGTCTCACAAGTCACCCCCACCTCCCAGCAAAACAGCGCCGTGGCTGGGGGTGGGGTCAACTAGGAAGGGGTTGGGGAGTTAGAGCTGGAGCCCAGGAGAGGGGAGGATTGGCTTGCAGAAATTCTGAGAGTGGCCAAAGAAAGAGAAGGTGTTCTTACCTTCACGAACAATTCGACCTGAGGTTGTTCTTCAGCCATGGTTGCGTCGGGGACCAGGAAGCAGCCGTCGCTGGGGGAACTGGGAGGGGCCCGGGCAAGGGAAGGCGGGTCTCACGGCCCGGGATTCTCTCCTCCAGACTCAGAGCTGTCCCTTCGGCGCAACCTAAGTCCGATCAGACCCTTTAGTTCTCTCCAACGCGGCTTACCCACCGGCTCAGTGCACCCCACACCCAGCTGCTCCACCTCGGTCCCTCCCGTTTAGCTCAGGGAGCAGCTGACTCACCGACCGGCCCCGCCCTGGACTTGGGGAGGGGACATGAGAGGA